>NW_005871158.1:3367376-3393246 GCF_000147115.1 Myotis lucifugus
GGGTGGGGGGTCCCCCCTGCGGTACCCTGGCCAGCCTGGATGAGGGGATGATGGCTGTTTGCAGCTGCTCACACACCCTTCAGGTGGGGGGTCCCCACTGGGTGCCTGGCCAGTCTGGGTGAGGGGCTGAGGGCCGTTTTCAGGCTGGCGGGTGACTGAAGCTCCCAACCTGTCCTTTTTTTCTTTTTTTTTTTATTCTAGGCCAGCTTTAGCTCTGAGGCTTGGCTCCAGCTCTGAGGCCTCGGCTGCTGAAAGAAGGTATCTGGTTTGTTTGGGTTCTATAATTGTAACACTGTTGTGGTCCTGCTCACTCCAGCTCTGAGATCCCGGCTGGCTGAAAGCAGGGATCTGCGTTTGTTCTATAATTGAAACAATGTTGCGGTCCTGCTGGCTGAAGCCCGGCTGGCTGAAAGCAGGTTTCTGGGGTTTTGTTTAGCTTCTATATTTGTAACAGTGTTTCTTAAACTGCAAACTCAGAGGCTGGCAAGGCAGGCGGGGAACGTTGGCTTCCTCTGTCACTGAAGCAAGCAAGCCTCCTGTTCGCTTCAAGCTGCCTGGCTGCCGGCCGCCATCTTGGTTTGCAGTTAATTTGCATATTGCCCTGAATAGCCAATGGGAAGGGTAGCGGAGGTACAGCTAATTACCATGTTTCTCTATTATTAGATAGGATATTTGGGGGGGGGGAGTTTATATTTTATTAAGCTTTCACCTGTATTTGGAGAAGAAAGCAGGAGGGATCTTCTCATATCAGTAAACCCACCTTAAGTAACCTTCCTTAGCCTTCAGGATAAAGTACAAATTCTAACTCATTTAAGACACAGGGCCCTTCATGATATTATCTACCCCTTTAGTTTCATGATTTACATTCCTCCAAAGGAAAGACTCTTTGTAATTTCCTGTCTGTGCCATCCTGTTTCTTACCTCTATACCTTTTTAGATGTTATTTTGTCTGTACAGAATATCATCTCCTCAAGGTGCTCATTCCCCTAAAAATCTCAAATGAAGCATGACTTCTGAGAAACCATTTCTGTCATTCTTTTTCCATCCCCCAATCCAAAGTAATATCTTATAACACTCTATACACCCTTCAGACATAGCAATTATCACCCCAATTATTGATTTACTTTCCCTACTGGACTATAGTCTTTGAAAAAATATGTTTCACATAATTTATTACTTCCAGGACTTCACCATTTGGCACATAGTAGTTATTGAACATATGTTTGTTGAATGAATATTTTGAGAGACATACTCACTTTTATTTTTAAAAAATTAATAAATTTATATTTACTTTATTTTTAAGATTTTTAAATAGATTTTTTATTAATATGCTCCTAACTATATAATCTTAAAATACATTAACTATATAATCTTAAGATACATAAAGCAAAAATTACAGAACTACAAGGAGAAAGAGGCAGATTCACAATAATTGTGTAAGACTTTTTTTTTTTTTTGAAAGAGTCAGGACGCGGACCCAGACAGTTTGGGTCTGTGTCTGTCAGAAGGCGTGCCTACGATCTGTAACCTGTGCTGTCCTTTTTCTCTCACTGATTTCTTTTTTTGAATATATTTTATTGATTTTTTGCAGAGAGGAAGGGAGAGGGATAAGAGAGTTAGAAACATCGATGAGAGAGAAACATCGATCAGCTGCCTCCTGCAAATTCTCCACTGGGGATGTGCCGCAGCCAAGGTACATGCCCTTGACCAGACTCGAACCTGGGACCCTTCAGTCCGCAGGCCAACGCTCTATCCACTGAGCCAAACCGGTCAGGGCAATTGTGTAAGACTTTAACACCACTCCCAATAATTGACACAATAAGTAGACAAAACATCAGAAAAATTGGAAAAGATTTGAGTAACATGAAAACATGATTAGGAAACTTGACCTATATAGAACACTCACCTCACACTGCTAAATATGTTATTTTCAAGCACACATGAAACTGTTTTGTTGTTGTTTTTAGTGCTGAAATATAGAGAAAGTCTCAACAAAATTCAAAGGGATCAAATCATACAGATAAACAACTAAAGCATTAACAGGGAAATCTATAGCCTTAAAGGCATAGGTCAGAAAAGAAATTTGAAAATGACTGAATTAAAAGATCTGAAGGCACCTCACCAAAGATATACAAATGGCAAATACTGGTAAGTGCATGAAAAGATGCTCACATCCTATGCCACTAGGGAACAGCAAATCAGAGTGAGAGATCACTATGCCTTTATTAGAATGGTTAAAATTTAAAACACTAACAATACCAAATACTGGTGAGGATGTGGAGCAACAAGAACTTTCATAATGCTGGTGGGAATGCAAAATGGTACAGCCACTTTGGAAAACAATTTGGCAGTTTCTTATAAAATGAAACATACTTTTACTATACAATCCAACAAATGTGCTCCTTGGTATTACCCAAATGAATTGAAAACTTACGTACACATAAAACACAGATGTTTATAACAACTTTATTCATAGTTGCCAAAACTTGGAAGCAAACAAGATATCCTTTAGTAGTTGTATGGGTACATCCAGACAATGGAATATTATTCAGTCTTAAAAAGAAATTTGCTACCAAGTGATGAAAAGCCATGGAGAAACCTAAAATAAATATCATTAAGTGAAAGAAGCCAATCTGAAAAGGCTACATGCTACATTATTTCAACTATATGACATTCTAGAAAAAGGCAAAACTATGGAGAGAGTAAAAAGAACAGTGGGTGCCAAGGGTGGAGGGCGGTATGAATAGGTGGAGCACAGAGGATTTTTAGGGCAGTAAAACTTCTTTCTTTATTTTTTAAATATATTTTATTTATTTCAGAGAGGAAAGGACAGGGAGAGAGAGATAGAAACATCAATGATGAGAAAGAACCATTGATTGGCTGCTTCCTGCATGCCCCCCACTGGGGACCAAGCCCACAAACCGGGGCATGTGCCCTGACCAGGAATCAAACCGTGTCCTTCTAGTTCATAGATCAACACTCAACCACTGAGTCACACCAGCCAGACAGTAAAACTACTTTATATGATATTATAACGGTGGAGACCTATATATCTACATCTACATCTACATTTATCTACACACACACACACACACACACACACACACACACAGTTGTCCAAACCTATAGAATATACTACAAGACCAAGAATGAACCTTATAGTAAACTGGACTTTGAGGGATAATGATATGTCAATGTATGTTCATCAGCTGTAACAAATGTACCACTGTGGTGCAGGATGTGGATAGCAGGCAAGGCTCTCTGTAGGGTATATGGGAACTCTCTGTACTTCCCGATCAACTTTGCTGAGAATCTAAAAAATAAAGTCTATTTTTTTAAATCAAAGAGCTAAACAACATCCAAGAAGTTATAAGAAGAATAGCAAAACAAATAAACAAAATGGGTGTGTGTGTGTGGAAACCAAGCGAGAAGGAAAGCAATAATAAAGACAGAAACTAATAAAATAGACAATGCCCTAAAATGATGATCAACAGAATGAAAACTTTATTCCTTAAAAAAAAAGTTCCAAGAAGAAATAGAAAATAAAAATAGTTTCTAGACCTAAAAACTAAGTAAGGAAAAAGTGTCAAGAAAGCAGGCACAATCAACAGTACCCAATGTCATAACAAGCAAAGTACAACAGCCCAAGTGCCCATCAGTGGATAAAAAGCTGTGGTACATTTACACAATGTGGTACATCTTGCAGCTGTAATAAATAAGGATCTGTTACCCTTTGTGACAGCATAGATGGGCCTGGAGAATATTATGGCGAGTGAGATAAGCCGGTCAGAGAAGACAAATATCACATGATAGCACTTATATGTGGAATCTAATGAACAAAATAAACTGACAAACAAAATAGGTCCAGAGGCATGGATGCATGGAACAGACTGACAGATCTCAGAGGGGAGGGGGGTATCATGATGGGAAAAGATTAATCAAAGAACTTATTTACATGTATGCATAGCCCGTGGACACAGATGATAGTGTGGTGAAAGCCTGGGGTGGGGCAGGGGTGGGGTGAGGGGGATAAAGGAGGGGGGAAATGGGGGACATCTGTAATACTGCCAACAATACACACAGACACACACACATTTTTAAAAAAAGAAAGATTGAAAACTGCCTGATGACTGTGGCAATAAGATCACTGATAACTTTCTAGATTTTATTTTTTACCTTTGCACAGTGTCTCCCACATAGATGCTGAAAACTGTATTTGTTGACTTAGTTCAGCTGGATAGAAGAGAAAGGACCACATATAGAGGGCATTAAATGCTTAACAGTATTGAGAACTGAATTAAGAAGTTTTAAGATTTTTAAACAGATATATAGTATGGGAAAGTAAAACAACAAAACTGGGAAGATATTTAATACTATATACATATATCAGAAGTTTTCAATATATGTAAACACACATATGACTTACACCGTTCAAATTCATTTCCAGAGTCAGCATATACTGGGGAAGGTTCCTCACCTTCCTCTTTTCATTTCATTTTGGCTTACCTCCACCCTCAAAACATCTTGGAACATAGAGGGTATGGAAACAACTGAACATGAGCTATTTCTGAGAGCATTTAGAATGAAATAGCTCAGCATTCCTTTTCTTTTTCAGTAAACCATGTACTGTACCACAAAATTAAACAGACATCCCTAGGGATATATATTTGCCAAGAGTGTATCTGGCAAAAATAAAACCTGGCCTGTCTCCAGACTTTTATACATGGACAATAGTGGCTGCTCTACAGATGGAGATTGATTGCTGGCTGGCTGGTCTGTGGTTACTTAGTCGTGTCAAGATGAGGAATATTAGGTACAGATCATTTTCATGTCCGAGGACTTCTGACAACAAATGTACTCTGCCTAACGTCTCACATTCTGCATTAATGAGAGTAATTACCGAAGAGATAGTTACAATTCTAGTCCTAGTTCCTTATTTTACAGATAAGCAAACCAAAGCCCAGAGAAAGTAGGTCATTTGTCTGAAATCACACAACTAGTTGGTGACAGTATCAAATACAGGTCTCAAGACTCCCAGTTCAATAATCTTTTAACTTCTCTATTGAGCAGTACTACCTTCATAAATAATATTAAGAAGACTATGTTGCTTATATCTTAAACTCTTATTATATAAGCCATTTCAAAAACTTTAAAGGCATAAGCTCTTTGTCAATCCATATTTTGCTAGAAATGGCAAGATACTTTTATTCTGTAACTCTGTACATAATAGTTTTTAAAAGGACTGTGTATTTTAAGTTCCAGAGTCATCAAAGTAAAATGAGGTTAGGATTGGATTAAAAACTATTAAAAAGTTATGTTCTGTTTCTTTAAAGAAATTCTGTATCTTTTAACGGTGAGATTCTTTAAAACTATAGCCTAATATGTTTAAAAGTGGCAGGGCACTGGAGTTGGGCTCATAAGACCAGGAATTGACTCATAGCTGTTACTGACTAACTCTGTGACTTAAGCCTGTTTCCTCCTTACCTATAAAACAAGCAGGTTGGATCAGCATAACTAAATCTAATCCCATCATTTACTATATACTGGTAATTCTAGATAATGGAGGAAGAGATCTCTATCATATCCTATTATCTTATAACTTACTCAATAATAGAGCCAGGACATAAACACATCATTCTATACTTGATTAACTAAACAGGTTAAAACATAGGAATTGTCATCTCTACTATATATTAAAAAAAAAAAAAAAAGCAGTAGCCCTAACAAGTTTGGTTCAGTGGATAGAGCATCGGCCTATGTACTGAAGGGTCCCAGGTTCAATTCCGGTCAAGGGCACATGCCCAGGTTGAGGGCTCAATCCCCAGCAGAGGGCGTGCAGGAGGCAGCCAATCAATGATTCTCTCTCATCATTGATGTTTCTATCTCTCTCTCCCTCTCCCTTCCTCTCTGAAATCAATAAAAAAATATAAAATAATTTTTTTAAAAAAAGCTGTAGATTTGGTTCTATATAGTCAGAAGAACACTGTTGTCAGAAAATTGTAGTACACAGTTGAAGTGACGGTGGCTTAGGTCACATCTTTCTGCATTCATTTAACTAAGTCGTAGTAGTTTTAAAACCCAAGTAGTTTGAAATCCCCAGGGGGAACAGTAAAGGAGAACATAAAAGCAGCTCAGAATGTCTGTTTTCGTCCAGTTCTGCCAGAACCACCATAGCAAGTACCATGCATCTCTGTCAGGTATCAAGAACCTTGATCCATTACTGTATCGCATGCTGTTATGCATGGCCCTGGATGATTTTGTGTCTTTTAATGAATTTTTATTTAGATATTTTTTAATTAAAAATCTACCATTAGTAGAAACAACTTTAACTTTTCTACTTGAGATCATTATTAGTTCATACAAACCACCAATGTTCATTATGTGCAATTCACTGTAGGCTACTCTAGGAAAAAACAAAAATTATATACACAGTCCCTTTACCCACCAACTGCCAGGAGCTTGCAGTTGAGTAGCATAATACAAATTTGATGACCTCTGAGTTATACTTTTAGAATTAAATTCTTACCAGTTTTTATGTCCATTTTATTATGTAACTGAATTTAGGTTCTATGTCTGTTTGCTAGCAGACATCAAATACTGAGTTCATTTTGTAAAGTGCTAGAAAAAGAGATTAAGCATCATAAAGAGCTAATCCAATTGATGGTTGTAAAAAGAAGACAATAAGAAAATGTGGTCTAACCGGTTCTGTGAGCCGAAACCCCTCCAAAGCTCCAGCTCATTCATCAGACTTAAAATATTTTGTTTTGATTAAACGCTGAAGCTTTATATCCCTTGAAAGAATAAATCATATTTTGCGGCTGTCTGTATCTCTAGTTTAATTTGCCTAGAGCAGTCTTGTAAAGATGGTAGGGTCAGAGAAATAAGACTATTAAGTTATCTGTTTTGTCAAATTATTGACAAAACTAATTAACTGATGTGAGGTTTCTTCCTCTGTTAAACTGGAACAGTATCTGTCTTGAAAACCTTGCAATGCTAGTTACCATAAGGATCAAAATGAAATAGTGTAAATGAAAAGTACTATGTAAACTTTTCTATAAATGTAAGGCAATGTTATTATTAAACTCAATTTTTAATAAACCTTTCATATAAAGTTCAAAACTAGATATCATCAGGCCTGGCCGGTGTGACTCAGTGGTTGAACATTGACCTATGAACCAGGAGGTCATGGTTCTATTGCCAGTCAGGGCACATGCCCAGGTTGCTCAATCCCCAGTAGGGGGCGTGCAGGAGGCAGCCAATCAATGATTCTCTGTCATTGATGTTCCTCTCTCTCTCTCTCTCTCTCTCTCTCAAATCAATAAAAATATATTAAAAAGCAAACAAACAAAAAACTAGATATCATCAGATCTATATCTTTCTCCAGTCACCCCAACTTTCTCACAGAACATAAACTGGTAACTAACCCATCATGAATAATTTACAAGTATTACTGTGCAGTAATTGCATGTAACACGTCTACCTAATTCTAGTAGATACGACTTTCAGCTTATGGAGATCTCAACAGAAATTCCTACCTGCTTTACTGTCCTGGAAACCATATGGTGAACCAGGAAGGAAAAAAATGGTCTTAAAAATGCTTTTTTAGTCTCCTTTGGGCAGGATTTGAACTCATGCTAGAAGTGAATGACTCAACTATTACCAAAGTATTTATGCTGCTTCTCAAAAAATCTCAACAAAGGTCATTTGAAGATAAAATTGGGGGGAGCCCTGACTGGTTTGGCTCAGTGGGTAGAGTGTCAGCCTGCAGACTGAAGGGTCCCAGGTTCGATTCCGGTCAAGGGCATGTACCTTGGTTGCGGGCACATCCAGTGGGGGTTGTGCAGGAGGCAGCTGATCGATGTTTCTCTCTCATCGATGTTTCTAACTCTCTATCCCTCTCCCTTCCTCTCTTTAAAAAATCAATAAAATATATTTTTAAAAAAATTGGGGGGAAAAAGGGTCTTCCTCTAATTACAGCATGTACAAAAATCAGTTCTTGGTGGGCGACAATTCTAAATGCGAAATATAAGGCAATAAAGCGTTCAGAGAAAAACGTAAAATATCTTCATCAGTGACCTCAATGTATGTGAAATATTTGTATCCTCTTAATCTGGCCATAAAAAAAATCTGGCCATAAAATTTTTTGAGAAATTTAATTACAATAAGAATTTCTGTTCATCAAGAAACAACATTAACAGAGTAAAATAACCTGAAAAAGTGGAAGAAGCTATAACAATATCTCTGAAAAATGACATACAGGGATTAAATTGATGATAGGGATGACCAATAAGAAAATACAGGACACACATTAGAAATGTAAACAAAAGGCCTGAACTCTGTGACTTCCCAAAAGAGGCAATCCAAATGGTAAATAAATCTGAAAAGATGTCTAACTTCATTAGTCATCAGGGAAATGCAAATTAAAACCACAATGTGATATCATTTTACAACCACCAGAACATCTAAAATTAAAAAAGATATACAATATCAAGTATTGATAAGGACACAGAGTGACTGGAACTCTCATGCATTTCGGATCGTATAAACAGGTACAAATTTTGGAAAACTGGCAATTCCAGTCCAACACAAAAGGTCACTTCCACCAATCCAGTACCACCTGGAGTCCCCTATCTGGGGTGCAGTAAAAAGAGAAACTTTACTCAGGTAATACAGTTTGCAAACCAGGGTAATAGAGCTTCCAGAGAAAAACAAAAATGCACTCCCACACACAAAGCTGGCTTATGTAGAGTAAGCTCCTGCCCTGGCCACTAATTGTCCATTTGGATGGAAATGAGGACTCCAAGTTTGCAGTTTGACTAGTTCTAATTGCATTGTCCTGATTGGTTGTTATGGAGCCACTATGATTGGTATGTAAATATGCAAATGAGGATATAGTTTCTTATTGGATGGTACGGTCTCAGTGCCATTGGTCGAAATACTGGAGTTTCTTTGATAAATATTTTTAAATTTTAAATTTTAATTGATTTTAGAGAGAAAGAGAGGAAGGGAGAGAGAGAAACACTGGTTTGTTGTTCCACTTATTTATGCATTCCTTGGTTGATGCTTTTTCTTTTTTAATCCTCACCCAAGGATATGTTTGTGTGTGTGTGTGTGTGTGTGTTTTGTGTTTGTTTTTTTTTATAAAAATCGAATTTTGAGAGAGAGAGAGAGAAACATAGATATAAGAGAAACATATAGTGCCCTGACAGGTGATGGAACCCAAAACCTAGGTATGTGTCTTGATGGGAAATAGGACTTGAAAACTTTTGGTGCATGGGACAATGCTCCAACCAACTGAGCCACCTGGCCAGGACCCTTGGGTGACTCTTGTTTTTTTCAATTTCTTAAAATATATCTTTATTGATTTCAGAGAGGAAGGGAGAGGAAGAGAAAATTAGAAACATCAATGATGAGAGAGAATCAATCAACTAGAGGCCCGGTGTATGAAAATTCATGCACTGGATGGGGGGCCCTCAGCCCGGCCTGCCCCCTCTCACATTCCGGGAGCCTTCAGGGGTGGAAAGTGACCTGACGATCAGGGGAAGGTGACGCCCCCATCACATCTCTGCTGCTGCCACTGCTGGCAGTGCAACCTTGGCTGGCCCTGGTTACCTGCACCTCGGGCCAGCCCTGGGCGGCTGGGGAGCTGAGGGGACTGGGGGACTCCAGAGGCAGGCACCCCAGCAGGGCTGAGGGGACTGGGCGCCGCCATATTTGAGGGCATGGCAGTCAATTCGCATATTCCCTCCTTATTGGCTATGGGCGCCGCCATCTTTGAGGGCAGGGCCGTCAATTAGCATATTCCATCCTCATTAGCTGTGGGCATTGACATCTTTGAGGGTGGGGCAGTCAATTAGCATATTCCCTCCTTATTGGCTGTGGCGCCACCATCTTTTTTTTTTAAGGCAATAATTCTTTTTATTTTATTTTATTTTTTTAAATATATATTTTATTGATTTTTTTACAGAGAGGAAGGGAGAGGGATAGAGAGTTAGAAACATCGATGAGAGAGAAACATTGATCAGCTGCCTCCTGCACGCCCCCCACTGGAGATGTGCCTGCAACCCAGGTACATGCCCTTGACCGGAATCAAACCCGGGACACTTCAGTCTGCAGGCGGATGCTCTATCCACTGAGCCAAACCAGTCAGGGCTATAAGTTCTTTATATATTTTGTATCAGATGTATCATTGGCAAATATGTTCTCTCATACAGTGGGCATGGCAGTCAATTAGCATATTCCCTCTTTATTGGCTGTGGGTGCCGCCATCTTTGTGATGGTGTGAGGGTCAATTAGCATATTCCCTCTTTATTAGATAGGACTGCCTCCTGCACACCCCCTACTGGGAATTGAGCCCACAATATGGGCATGTGCCTTGACTGGGAATCAAACCATGACCTCCTGGATCATAGGTCAATGCTCAACCATTAAGCCAGGCCCTTGGGTGATTCCTTTATGTGATCCTGCCGCAACTTTGGCCTATGACAGTGATGGCGAACCTATGACATGTGTGTCATAGGTGACACGCGAACTCATTTTTTTGGTTGATTTTTCTTTGTTAAATGCGTTTAAATATATAAAATAAATATAAAAATATAAGTCTTTGTTTTACTATGGTTGCAAATATCAAAAAATTTCTATATGTGACACGGCACCAGAGTTAAGTTAGGGTTTTTCAAAATGCTGACACACCGAGCTCAAAAGGTTTGCCATCACTGGCCTATGGAGACAACAGTTGAACCCTGAGCTACCCAATGGCTGGGAGCTTCTTTAAAAAGGTTGGGCTCAGACTGTGGGAATGCAGTGCAGAATGCTTGGCAGCTCAGCCTGTGGCTTTTCCCTGATATGCAATGTGCATGATAGGTCTCTGTAAACAATGGTTGCTACACATTGGTTATGAAATCGGCCCCATTAACTGCAGGAGCCTTTCTTGGCAGATATTTTCCTTCTCAGGGTCAACAGGTTCTATTTATTGATCATATATGTACTTTCTCTATTATTTGATACTTAAATAAAAAGTGAAGAAGCAGTACTTTTTCCCTACTATTTAATGTTAAGGGTATGGCCTTTCACATAAAAAAAATCAAGCCACCTTAAATAAACACCAAAATAAGCTATAAAGGCTAATAATGAAACTGATTTTAAGATAATGGCAGATTAACCTTTACCAAATTCACAGTTTCACAGAATTAGAGATCTAGTAATAGTCTAATGGTAGGATTTGCTCTTTTCTGATTAAAAAAAATTAAAAGGGCATTAGAAAAAAATGATTTTCTCCCCCTTCCCTTTATTATTGTTGTTATTATGAGCAAAGTACACTACATACATTATTTCATCTAATCCTAATAACTTTTATTATTTTCATGATTTTTACAATTAAGATTTAGGTCGAGAATGTTGTCTAAAGGCAGATAGCTCATATGCGGTAGAGCCAGGATCTGATCCTGGTGTGTCCAACTCATAAGATCATACTCTTAACCATCATTTCATATTGCCTCATGGTCATATTGGGACTTCACAGCATGGGGTGATGATAATCTCCTTTGGCTTTTGCCTAATCACATTAGAAGGCTATATCTGAACACTCCCTGCCACCCCCTCACACACACACCTTTTTTACAAAGACTCATAGAAGGACTGGACTGTTAAGGAGTGAAAGCTGGAAATTAACAAATAAAGACTGAAAACTCATGCCATGTGTCAGCCTACAATAAAAATGTTTGACAGCTTTAACAACTGGCTAAGTGAGAAGCTAGTTAGAGGTCTCAGGAGAATGGTCTGAAATGAGACAATTCAGAGTGACTGTCTTAGGCTATAATGGAAGAAACAGATAAATTAAGCAACTGTCAAAAATGAAGATCAGTGAGAAGGTTCTTAACTGTGTATAACTGTCTGCCTTTCTTTAAGTCTTGCTCTAGAAAATGTTATTATTTCTGAAATTTATGCTAACAAGTATTGATTATTTAATATGGACACTCGCAAAGCTTTTATAAAGTTTGGTTGGTAGAAAAAATATGATCAACTATACTAATGACCTTTACTCAATTTCTGATCTATGTCAGATATTTCTCTATTCAGAAAAGCATCACTTGGAGATTGAAAATGGCAGCAGAGTAGGAGGATGCTGCATGACATGCTCCCAGGAACAAGCTAGAATTACAACTGAAATACAGAAAGGCTTCCTGAATAATCAATGGAAAACTGGGAGGAGAGAACCCTGATACCCAAGGACTGAAGGTGGAGATTGCATAGAGACTGCTAGGAGGTGCGGAGGTGCGAAAGGGCTGGCTGGGCACCCACAGACAGCAACTGAAGTCCCAGAGAGATATCTCAGCTGTAGGGGGAGGAGGTGCCACTGAGAACTCTGGGATCTAATCCTGAAGCTGGGCTCCCCAGCAGAGAGCACCAAACTGAGGAGGGTACCCACATAACATCTAGCTGTGAAAAGCAGTGGGGTACTGTCTGCCAGGGATGACAGCTGAAAGTTCGGGCACCCTCTTAAAGGGCCTGTTGCAGAAGACTGGAGAAAAACCAAGCCACGCTTAAAGAAAGGGAGTTACAATTTAATTATGATTATGCGCAGGCCCAGAGAAAAATGTGTCTTTCAAATTCTGGGCCCCCACATGGAAGAAACTTTATTTATGCTTTTTCCAGTCCTTTATCTCCCAAATTTGGAATGAGACTTCCAGGCCTTCTGAGAAAGAAGGCCTGCATGCTGGGAAAGGGCCATGAGACCATATCCCAAGGCATGGCCTGGTGCCAGCACTGACAACTCTGTCTGGAGCATAGTTTATGGCCTCTCTGGAATGGGAGTAGTCTTATTTTCCTTATTATTTAAGCAAGCAAGTGTTTACAGAAGCCAAAATAGCAGGGTTAAAATTTCAAACAGCAGTTTTTATATAAGATGGATGCTTCAGGCCAATGTACAAAAATTCCCTGTGGAGCCACCCACCTTGTGCTCTGGCAGAGGGAGGGTGAAGTGGACTGGAGCAGTGAGAGCAGAACCCAGGACTGGGGACTTGGGGATAGAGCTCAGAAGGCAGACACTCCAAGTTTCCTGGGCTGAGTTATTTCCTCACACAGTGGAGGACATCTTTCCCACACAAAACATCTGCCTTTCCTGGGGAAAAGACAGTCGACACATCCTACTGGAAAACACCTTGCCCTGAGGCCACTTAAGAGACCTCATATAGTTGATCAAATTTATCTGAAAAAGTAACAATTAGCCTCCAGACAGAAGCAACTGCCCATCCAGTTGAAAAAACTCTCGCCACACTCACCACACCACACGACTGCCTGGGGCCAATTCAAGTCTGAATCCTATTAGTCTATAGGCAGAGGTGGTCTCTGGAGGCTTTGAGTCTTTGCCTGATCCAATTAGTCAGAAACAGCCTTTAACGTTGTCCTGCACTAGAGATTGAGAGGTAGAGAGGATCTACCTAAAACACAGTCATAAACCCAAACAGACAACCAAAATGAGGAAACAAAGAAACAACCCCCAAATGAAAGAACTAACAAATTCTCCAGAAGAAGAGATAAATGAAGCAGAGATAAAAAATTTATCTGAAACAGAGTTCAGAGTAATGACGTTAAAAATACTGAACAGTATGAAAAAAGATATAGGAACTATGAAAAAAGAACAGTCTGAGATAAAGAATGACATAACACAAATAAAGAACACATTGGAATAAATACACAGCAGATTAGGGAAAGCTGTGGATTGAATCAGTGAATTAGAAGACAGAGTTGAAAATATCACTCAATTAGAGAACCAAAAAGAAAAAACAATAAAAAAATAGGAGGTCAGCTTAAGGGAGCTGTGGGACAATGTGAAATGTAACAATATTAGAATAGTAGTGCCAGAAGAGGCAGAAAGGGGAAAGGCATAGAGAAGGTGTTTGAAGAAATAATGGTAGAAAACTTCCCTAACCTGGTGAAGGAAAAAGTCACACAAGTTCAGGAGACACAGAGAACGCCAAACAAGAAGAACCCAAACAGACCCACGCCCAGACACATCATAATTAAAATGCCCAAAATTAAAGATAAAGAGAGAATCTTAAAGGCAGCAAGAGAAAAGAAAACTTACCTACAAAGGAGTTCCCATAAGGCTGACACCTGATTTATCATCAGAAACTCTACAGGTCAGAAGGGAATGGCATGAAGTACTCAAGGTAATGGGAAGCAAGGATCTGAGACTAAGATTACTATATCCACCAAGGCTATCATTCAAAATAGATGGTCAAAAAAGGAGCTTCCCAGACAAAAAATGGCTAAAGAAGTTCATTACCACCAAGCCAACATTACAAGAAATGCTAAAGGGATTGCTGTAGGGATTGCTGAGAAGAAGAAACAGAGAGAGAAACATAGCCATACAGAATTAAAATGTCTATAAATAAGTACTTCTCAATAATAACCCTAAATGTAAATGAATCAAATGCTCCAATCAAAAGATGTAGGGTAGCTGAATGGATAAAAAAACATGACCCAACTATATGCTGCCTATAAGAGACCCACCTCAAAACAAAAGACACAGGATGAAAGTGAAGGGATGGAAAAAAATTTTCCATGCAAATGGAAAAGAAAAAAAAGTAGCAATACTCATATCCAACAAAATAGACTTTAAAAGCATCATGCTATCAGGATATAAAAAAACAATATAAAGAATATTCTAGGGACAAGAAAATTTGAATATAGACTATATATTAGAAAATATGATTTGCCAATGTTAAAGTCTTTGTGATAATGATATAGTAATGTATGATAATATCATTTTTAGCTGCTATATGCTTTTTGGGGGGAGGTAAACTATCATAATGTGTGCAATTTGTATTCCAATGATTTTGCTTTTACTAGTAATTTTATTGAAATAAAAACAGTCTCAAAAATAAATAAATAAATAAAAAATAAATAAATAAATAAAAGCATCATGCTAAGCAAAATAAGCCAGTTGAATCATATGATCTCACTCATTTGTGGAATATAATGAACAACATAAACCGATGAACAAAAATAGAGCCAGAGGGGGGGAAATATACTACAATATAATAGAAGTAATCCTGTTATTTGCAGATTTTTAATATTTCCTATAACTTTTGTGATATCATACTATGTTAATATAGTTTTGGTAATATTATTATACTTAAAATCCTTTTATTCTTTTTTTTTAAATATATTTTATTGATTTTTTACAGAGAGGAAGGGAGAGAGATAGAGAGTTAGAAACATCGATGAGAGAGAAACATCGATTAGCTGCCTCCTGCACATCTCCTACTGGGGATGTGCCCGCAACCCAGGTACATGCCCTTGACCGGAATCGAACCTGGGACCCTTCAGTCCGCAAGCCGACGCTCTATCCACTGAGCCAAACCGGTTTCGGCAAAATCCTTTTATTCTTGAAATATTAATGTTTATTGCATGTAATCCTATATAATAAAAGGCTAATATGCAAATAGATCGAACGGCAGAACAACCAAACAACTGGTCACTATGATGTGCAGTGACGACCAGCGGGTGCATGTGGAACATGGCGGGCATCAGCAGCAGGCGGCAGAGTGCAGAACATGGCAGGCGTCGGCCACAGAGGAATGGTGGAGCAGGTGAGCAGGGGTGCCAGACCAAGGCGGGCCACCAGTTGATGTCATCAAGGCGAGCTTCTGGTGGTTACTGAAAATTCTTGGCTCCCACGTGCCTCAGGCCCGCCGGCACTTGCACCCGCTGCTGGCCCTGATCGCCCCTCAGGACTTCTCCACCTCCCCCTGCTCCTGAGGGGCGATCGGGGCTGGCAGCCACCTCTCGCACCCCCTGCCAACGACAGCCCCGCTTGCACCTAAAGCCAGCGCTGGAGCCGCAGCTCGCACCCCCTGCTGGCACCTGGTGCCGATCCCTATTGCTCAGCTCTGTCAGCAGGTGTGAGCGGCAGCTGCCGGCCCCGATTGCTCCTGAGGGCTTCTCCACCTCCCCCTGCTCCTGAAGAGTGATCGGGGCAGCAACTGTCACTCACACCCACTGACAGTGCTGGCCCCACTTGGACCCACTGCTGGCACCGGACCCAATCACTCCGCACTGTCAGCGGGTGTGAGAGGGGCCAGCACTGTGAGTGTGTGGGAGTAGCAGTGGTGGGAGTGGAGCTGCCGGGAGACAGGGGACCAGGGACCATGGCGGGGGTGGGGCAGGCAGGGGCGCAGAGGATGGTCTGAGATCTGCTCCTGTGCCCACCGCAGCCTTGCAGCCCACAGTTCCTTTCAAGGTTCACAAATTCATGCACTGGGCCCCTAGCATTATTATATGTAAGATCATTTTTCTTGAATAATTGGTGTTTATTGCATGTAACATTATCATATTTAAGATCATTTTTCTTGAAATATCAAGGTTTATTGCATGTAACATTATTATATTTAAAATCGTTTTTTTTGAAAGAAAAAAAAAAGCATCACTTAGCAGATACTTTCCAAGTTGAAGATATAGGAAATAGGCACTTTTACTCAATCTACTTTGGAAAATCCTAAACTTAAAAGTAACTGTCAGGAGTGCCCTTCCAGTTGCCAGATGGGATGCTGCCTGATTCATGAATCGCTTAATAAAGCCAATTGGATCTTAAAAAGAAAGTAGCTGTCAGTTTTTGTCAAAGGTCCATTTTAGAGTTAAAAATTATACCTTGGCCTGAGGACGATTCCATCCTCCTTCATTCATAAGAAATTTCAAAGTTTATTTTTGAACCATTCAACAAGAACGTCATTAAAACTTAAATGCCATCCTTTACAGTAGCGAGAAAACATATTTGTTTTAATATAGAATTGCATACTTAATGAGTATGTTAGAGTTTTTCAAAGTCATATAAAAGTATTAACCAGGGGTAATCCCCACCTCCATCCCTCCCAGCACCAGTAGGTAAAGTAGCCTCCTGGTGGTGCTGTAACCCTCACAGCTTCCCTATGGGTGCAGCCCACCGCAGGAACCTAAGCCACACCCAGCAGCTTGGATGGAGGGCATCCCATCTAGACAAATGTTTACTAGTTGCCTCTTAAAAGGATTTCTAGTTACAGGAGGAAAAAATTCACATGTGACTCTTTAGTGAATATAGATAGTAACCACTTATATCTCCATTGTGTTATTCTATCTGGGCCCTTTCATTAAATAAAAATGTAAACTGTTTTCATATTCAAAGTTCTACAAAAATATTAGAAGAATCTTTTTCATTCATTTACATAAATATGCTCCTACTTACTTATTGAAAGTGAAGAAATAATTCCGTGTAACTTTGTAGTTTGTTAAAGCATTTGTTTAGCGTCATACACAATAATGAAATTTTCTATATTCAAGATGACAAATTTTAAGATAACTGGTACATGAGTTTTTAAAGAAATCCCTATGTAATGGATATGGGTTTTCTTGTTTGCTTGTTTTAATCCTCACCTGAAGACATGCTCAGAGAAAGGAAGGGGGTTGGGGGAGGGAGGGAGGGAGGGAGAGAGAGAGAGAGAGAGAGAGAGAGAGAGAAACACATCAATGTGTGACAGAAACATCAATCAGTTGGCTTCCGTACATGCCCCCATCAAGGATTGAACCCAAGACCCAGGTATGTGCCCTGACTGGGAATGGAACTGGCAACCTTTGGTACACAGGATGACATTCAACCAAATGAGCCACTCTGGCCGAGATGTAATGGATATGTTAACAGCTCTCAATAAGAAATAATACACTGATTCCTCCAAGGTAATCATAAACAGATACCAAGATAGACAATCCATTTGAATGAAGATATTGTTCATTTCACTGATTTGACCTCAAAAAGTGCTTAAAATAGGCAAGAGTCCAACACAGAAAGTCATGATATGTTTTTTGAAAGTCATTTGAAAATGTATCATTTGCAGCCCTGGCCGGTGTGACTCAGTTGGTTGAGTATCTTCCCATGCACGGAGAGGTCCCCAGGTTTGATTCCTGGTCAGGACACATTCCAGGTTGCGGGCTCAATCCCCAGTAGGGGGCCTACAGGAGGCAGCTGATCATTGTTTCTCTCTGACATTGATATTTCTCTCTCTCCCCCTTTCTATAAAATCAATAAAAACATTTTAAAAATCTATAATCTGTGGATATTATTGCATTTTATGAGGGAGTTAAAGCATTCCTCTTTCAATAGTAAAAATATTGTTATTAGGGCAGTGGTCGGCAAACCTCGGCTCGTGAGCCACATGCGGCTCTTTGGACCCTTGAGTGTGGCTCTTCCACAAAATACCAAGTGCAGGCGCGCACATACAGTGCGATTGAAACTTCGTGGCCCATGCGCAGAAGTCAGTTTTCGGAAAGGAGATAGACAAAACGAGTATACAAGACGAATGTAGCCGAGCCGGTTTGGCTCAGTGGATAGAGCGTCGGCCTGTGGACTCAGGGGTCCCGGGTTCGATTCCGGTCAAGGGCATGTACCTTGGTTGCGAGCACATCCCCACTGGGGGGCGTGCAGGAGGCAGCTGATCGATGTTTCTCTCTCATCGATGTTTCTAGCTCTCTATCCCTCTCCCTTCTTCTCTGTAAAACATCAATAAAATATATTTAAAAAAAAAAAAAGACGAGTGTAGATGGGAGAGTTGGAGTTCGAAGGGGTCGACCTCAGCGAACGTACCTCAATCAGATTGAGGACGTTTTTAGCAAAGGCCAGTTTAGGAGTACCCTAATTAAGTTAATAACAATGTACCTACCTATATAGCTTAAATTTAAAAAATTTGGCTCTCAAAAGAAATTTCAATCATTGTACTGTTGATATTTGGCTCTGTTGACTAATGAGTTTGCCGACCACTGTATTAGGGAGATAAGAAAAACTGTCCTATCAGTTATCATCATCCCACCAGTAAATGAACAAAATTAGATTAAGAAAGACAACAGTCCCTGATACAAGTCAAATCACATGCTTGAAATCTCATGCTAAAATATATGTATTACTCATTTTAAAAATCATATAAGAATTCTTTCCACTTTGCTTTAAATTCAAAACCACTTCAATAAAAATACTTGCTACATAAGACAGTTATAACCCAGTACTATCATTTTGTATGGTTAATTTCTATCACCTTTGGGGAGGGAAGTCTATATAACATAATGACTTTTACATTTACTTGGTAGATCTACCTATGGGGCATTTTTATATTAATCTGATTTAATGGGATCTATTTTAGGTTAATTAATCCTCAGAGATACAAATCCCTTAATAAATCAATGTGCAGTATTTTTAACTATTAACCAAAACATTCACAAATCATGTTAAGCAATGCATTAGCAAGACCAAAATACCTCATTTTCTGCTTCTGTTTGCAGCTTTCAAACCTTAACTCTGCTTCCCCAACCTTCCCAAATGCACCCTTCTTCCATATTCCACTCCTGTATCAACTAGAAAATGGTCAGACATAATTTTCATATATCAAATGACTGAAATTCATTTACACTATATCCAATTCCACAAGTACTTGTATATTAAGCTGGCAAACTTAATGGTGAAATTGCAGGCTTAAATCTTTACTTAAGGCAGGGACATCATCAAGCATGTAAGAGATTAGAGGTCAGTAGAAATAGGAAGTCTGATATGCATTCTGTAAGGCAAACCTGATGTAGTCCTTTCATGGTGAAGCTAGGGGTGGAGGTAAATAGCCCTTGACATGCTGCCCTTGTTAACACAAACTGCTCAGAACACAACCCTCTTCTGCCTCCCTTTCCTTTGTTTCTCTTATCTGTTTAAAACACAAGTACTGAACGCAATTGTACTGATCGAAACAATAGGCATTTAAGGCCAATAACATCATCTAAACACAGCACAACCACCTTCTTTTTCTTATTCTTCCCGAGCCCTATTTTGTACTCTTATTTATGTAATGGCTTTTTGGTACTATAATCCTACCCTTAACCAATTGCTCCCAAGTTAATTAATATTCCAACTACCTCTGGTAATTTAATTTTTATTTTTAAAAAATATACTTGTGGAATGTATCTCTTCATCAGTAGGGATATTATGCTATTAAAATGTTATCTCAAGATGCCATACGAAATACCATAGATTGGGTGGCTTAAACAACATAAATTTCTGTCTCACAGTTCTGGAAGTTGGAAGTGTGAGATCAAAGAGACAGAATGGTCAAGTTCTGATGATAGATTTCTTCCTGGCTTGCAAAAGAGTGCCTTCTCACTGTTCTCTCATATGGCAGAGCAGAGGGAGGGAGAGGGTGAGGAAAGGAGGGAGGGAGAGAAGGACTTAGGGAGGGAGGGAGGGAGGGAGGTGGGGAGAGAGGAAAAGAGACCACAAGAGCAACGCTAGCTCTCTGGTGTATCTTCTTTTTTTAATGAAAAAAAAATGTTTTTACAATTTTTTAAATATATATATTTTTTTTTTTTGGAGAGAGAAACATTAATTTGTTGTTCCACTTGTTTATGTATTCCTTGGTTGATTCTTGTATGTGTCTTGACTGGAAATCCAACCTGTAACTGAGGCAAATCGGGACGATACTCTAACCAACTGAGCTACTCGGCCAGGGCTAAATGTTGTAACTTATTCTATCTTCATGATTCCAGACATTACAGGGCAGGGTGAGTAAACAAGGCAAAGAAAGCAAACGCCCTATTTAACCAGATACAGCATTTTGGCATTTTCATGATCTACAGATTGAGTTAATTAATTTACTGACTCAGCTAATTTTGCAATTTAGGATCTTCCTCATACCACACTCCAAGGATATTAATGACTGGACTACACTCTGAAATGGTGTTCACTCTAACTTTTTTTTTTTTTGGTTAATTCTCACCTGAAGTTATTTTTCCATTGATTTTTAGGGAGAGTGGAAGAGAGAGGGAAAGACAGAAAGAAACATCGATGTGAGAGAAACACATCAATTAGTTTCCTCCTGCATGCACGTTGAACCCGGGACCCTTTGGTCCGAAGGCCAATGCTCTATCCACTGAGCCAAACCAGTGAGGGCACTCTAACATTCTTGAAGCTGTCACATCTTAATCTGAGATCTGACACCTCTTGTTATGGCAGAGAACTGTTAAAAGCTTCCTCTTGGCTAACCCAGTCCACCAGCAATCTTAACAGCTAAGTTACTACATAAAAACAAAACCGCACCCAAGCATTGATTGAAACTGTTGTGCTGGGATCCCTTTTCAGAGCATTAACTCCCTGAGAGAAAAGAGGTCCTAACCAATGGCTTCCATGAACAATGACCCCAGTATATTATACCCTACTAGAGGCCTAGTGCACTAATTTGTGCACCAGTGGGGTCCCTTGGCCTGGCCTGTGGATTGGGCTGAAACCAGCTCTCTGACATCCCCCAAGGGGTCCTAGATTGTGAGAGGGTGCAGGGACCCCACTGGTACACCATCAGGGCCAGGGAGGGATGCAGGAGGTTGGCCAGCCAGAGAGGGACCTTGGGAGGGCTCCAGGACGTGTCTGGCCCGTCTCACTGAGTCCCAATCAGCCAGACCCCAGCAGCAAGCTAACCTACTGGTCGGAGCATCTGCCTTCTGGTGTCCAGTGCACATCATAGCAAGCAGTTGAGCAGCCTTAGCATATCATTAGCATATTACACTTTGATTGATTGAACAGCCAACCGAATGACCGGACACTTAGCCTATTATTATATAGACTTTTATTATATAGGATTTCCTTTGAAGCATAACTCAAGAGGTCAGGGAGCCATGATTATCCTGACAAGTTTATCAGTATTTACATACAAAGTATATTTAAAGCTGATCCCAGATGAAGTATTGCAACCATAATCTCAAGTAATCGTTCAGTTTTAGCACAGTAAATCCTTACAAGATGCCAAAGCAAGTGAGAAATCATCCCAAAGTAAAAAGCGATGGTTCATCATCTTTTACAAGTGAGAAGAAAACACTAGGAGGAAAAAAAACTCTCCCCAATTCCTCATTAAATTGATGGCTATGTTCACAGCCTTAACTGACAAATCCAGAGTGCTCAATTTCCTGATTTGAGAAGTCTATTTTCTTTCTTTTTTTAAACAAAATTTTTCAATTGATTTCAGAGAGGAAGGAAGAGGGAGATAGGAACATCAATGATGAGAGAGAACCATTGATCAGCTGCCTCCTGTACACCCGACACTGGGGATCGAGTCCACAACCCAGGCATGTGCCCTAACCGGGAATGGAACCTCCTGTTTCATAGGTGGACACTCAATCACTGAGGAGTCTATTGTCAAGGTGACTGTCAAGGTCAAGAAGAGCTTGAAGGCTTTTTTCTGCCATGGCCCATGAACTCCAGTTCTTCAATGGGAATCTCCTTCTCCTTTACTGCTTTCTGAACAAACTGCTGGTAGCACTAGAAGAGGTTAGTGCACAGGTCCCTGGAGCTGTCCCCCTTGAAGAACTTCTTGGCAAACCAGCGATTAAAGCACTGATCTTCTTATGAGAGCTCTAATGCCATCATGAGAGCCTTGCCTTATGACCTCATCGGACCTAATTATCTTCAAAGGCCTCGTCATCAAATATCACACTTTGGGGTTTAGGGTTTCAACAGATGAATTTTGGGGTGGGACATAATTCAATCCAAGCAATAAGTTTTCATATCTCTGGAATAAACAAACGCCTAGGCCATATGGTAGTTGCATGTTTAGTTTTGTTTTTGTTTTTTAAGAAATTGTCAAATTGTTTTCCAGAGTGGACATATCATTTTACATTCCTACCATCAACGTATGAATGATCCAGTTTCTCTGCATTCTCGCCAGTATTTGGTGTTGTCACTTTTTTTCATTTTAGCCATTCTGATGGTATCTCATTGTGGTTTTAATTTGCAATTCCCTAATGACCAATGAGGTTGAACATCTTTTCATGTGCTTATTGTGCCATATTATATCCGTCTTTGGAAAACTATCTGTGCATTTCTTTTTCCCATTTTCTAACTGGGATGTTTGTTTTTTTACAGTTGAGTTTTCAGAGTTCTTTATATATTCTAGATACTAGTCCTTTGTCAGATATATAGCTTGCAAATATTTTTCTCCCAGTCTATAGCTTGTCTTTTCATTCTCTTAAAGGTCTTTTATAGCCCTGACCAGTTTGACTCAGTGGATAGAGCATCGGCTTGTGGACTGAAAGGTCCCAGGTTCGATTCCGGTCATGGGCATGTACCTTGGTTGCGGGCACATCCCCAGTAGGAGGTGTGCAAGAGGCAGCTGATCGGTGTTTCTCTCTCATCGATGTTTCTAACTCTCTATCCCTCTTCCTTCCTCTCTGTAAAAAATCAATAAAAAATATTTTTAAAGGTCTTTTATAGAGCAAAAGATTTTAATTTTGATTTTAATTTTCCCTTTAGAGATCATGTTTTTGGTGTAAAGTCTACAAATTTTTTACTAGTGCTAGACCCCAGAGATTTTCTTCTTTTTATTCCTAGAAGTTTCATAGTTTTATGTTTTCCATTTATGTTCATGATCCATTTTGAATTCATTATTGTATAAGAGTTAGGCCAAGTTTCTTTTGTTGCCAATGGATACACAATTGCTCAGCACCGCTTAATAAAAAGGCTATCCCTCACCCTGGCCATGTGGCTCAGCAGGTTGGGTGTCATCATGTGCACTAAAAAGTTGCTGGTTTGATTCCCATTCAGGGCACATGCTTGGGTTTCCGACTTGATCCCCAGTAGGGGGTGTGCAGGAGGCAAATGATTAATGTATCTCTCACATCAATGTTCCTCTCTCTCTTACCCTCTCCCTTACTCTCTCTCTAAAAAAAAAAATAAACTATACTTAAAAAAATAAAAAGGCTATTCCTCCTCCATTTGAATTGCTTTTAGAGCCTTTGTCAAAAATTAATTAGTCATATTTATGGGGCTCTATTTTGGGGTTCCCTAATTTATTCCATTGATCTCTGTGTCTATCCCTCTGCCAGTACCACACTATCTTGATTAATGAAGCTATACAGTAAGGCTTAACATCAGGAAATGTGATTCTTCCCACACAAATTATTTTAATGTAATATACTCTGTTTGAAAGTCTTTATTGGCCACTCTATTATATTTCCCTCAACAAAAATCTGTTTATAAACTGAAAATAAAGTTTTCTTTATTTTTTTAATAAAAGACTCCAGGTGTTAAACAATCTCTTTTGTTTTGAGTTTTCTTTACAATTATTACTGCTACCCAACTGATTAAAATATAAATACATGGCAAATTTTGATTTTTAAAATTCTTAAACATAAGAAAAAAAATTTATTAAAGATGTGGGTGAACTTTTTCTTCTTCAATTAGTTAATGTTTTCATCAGTGACTATTACTTATTGCCAGGATGAAATAGGGCTCAACATCAATTCTATCCCTACTTTTTGTTTTTATAACTTTAAGTGGTGAGAGGCATTCTTCACATAAATGAGAAGATGAGAATGGAAGTCTTATTAGAGTCATTACTTCTCAATTCTTTGAAATCTGTTAAGCCATGTGACAAAAATGACAGTAATCTACCATAAAAATATACTTAATAATCTATAAGTTAATTAGCAAACAACTCAATTAGTTCCTCTTTCAGTTTTGTAAGAGCAAAAAACTGGAAAGTAGTTGAATTACAAAAGAAACTGTTATCCAGTCACTTCCCGAGATGGTTTACTCAGTCATTTACTATCTTAACACAGACACCAACATTTTCAACTGCCCTTTGTTTGGCGCCTGGTGGTTTTACCTCCAGGAACCTCTGTAAGATTTGAGATGGATGTGCAATATGCCTTTCTTTTGTAATAGTGGGAGAAGGGCAACTGGGAAAGAGAAGGTGGGAAAGCAGGCCCTGCTGCACATTCTCAGGCTGAACAATGTTCGAAAAAGTATATGGGGAATTTAAAGACTTAGAATTGGCTCCCTTAAACTACCCATGCCCCCCCACTTGTTGGAAAGTGTACCCAGTTGAAAGATAAAAGTGAATGTGCATCTGTAGCCCACAGTATCAACATCACCGCAGGGACTATATGGAAGTGAACAGTAAATACTTTTTGATGAGGAAAAGTGCAATAGAAAAATGACAAGCACCAAAATAGCAACATAATATATCAAAGGAAGAACTCTTGAAAGCTAAGAATCAGACTGAAGCAAATTAAGCTGTTGCTTAAAGCATAATAATTAAGGCCTTTTAAATTCACCAAACCATCCTGCTATCACAGACTAAAAAGGCTTGTTTATTCCTTCTCTGTCCTAGGGGAATAAATGATCTCATGAGTCTTTCTATTTCACCAAAGTGCTATTTAAAAGCTGATGAAATGTTTAAGCAATTCATTACATTAATATAAAAACCTTTTATAGGACAGAAGTATGATCAAAACTAAAGTGTGGGTAGCACTGAATAAAGTGGAAAGGGTATGCTCTCTGATGGTAATGCCAGGTCCCGGTGTTTGCCTGGCTGGCTCCTGCTTATTAGAGCTCAGGTAACTGCCCCTCCACAGCAAGGTTCTCCAACCAAATGGCAACACAGATGTCCTCACCCTCATTATCACATCACCTATTGTAATTACTTGTGCACACAGCAACCTGACATTTTTGTTGGTTTTTTAAAACATCATTTATTATTTATCGATCAGTGCCCCTCCCCCAAACAATGCACAAAATTCTGTCACATCATTGCTACAAGCTCAGTACTTAACTGGTACATAGCAGGTAATATCCTGTTGACTTATAACCTCTAGAAATGAGGCACAAGATTGGTGCTAATTTAAGACTCTAATCTTTAATGGAATAGTTTTTTTTCTTTTTTTACTAAAATAAACTGTTGCTATTATACAAGATTTTAAGGGGGGGGGAAGATGCCATTATATCTTTTTTTAAAATTTAAATTATTTATTGTTTAAAGTATTACATAAGTCTCCTTTTTCGCCCATTGACCTCTCCCTGGCCGCCCTCACCCCCTCC
>NW_005871158.1:3393346-3416056 GCF_000147115.1 Myotis lucifugus
ACGAGCTGCTGACACGCACAGTGTCATGCTGTGCACCCGCGTCTCCACCCCACACACGCCATAATGCAGCTCCACCTGCCACCTTGCTCTCTCTTGTGCTCTAGGATCTACCGCTGCTCGCCCTCCCGGCACTCGGTTCTTCACCCCTCTTCTCTTGGCTGCGTTCGGAGCGGGATCTCACAATCTGGTCGTGAACCTGACGTCACCTTCGCAGTTCAAGACTCGTTTGCCGCGGAAAAGCATCGAGAGTAATCGCTACGGCCCCCATTTTACTGGAATTCCCTTTCTTTGATTAGATGCTGGGGCCACCACACTAGTACAAAGAAACAGAATTTCCCGGAGGATGAGCCCCAGAAATCAGGATTTTAAAAAGATTCCCAGGTGATTCTAATGTGCAGCCAAGGTTGAGAACCAAGGCTCTAAATTATTTACTCCAATTCTCTTGCTTCATTTTATTGAAATAATTTACTAATTATGCAATGCTTAAACAGACACTGCAGCCACGAATATAAACAGGGTAGGTCAGTAAATACCCAGGAGACAGATAGCAGTTTAAATTCACAACAGGACTTTGAGTTCAAGATGGTAGATTGAGGATATAAATGTTTACTACAGATAGCTTGCAAAACCATATTCAACTAAGTAAGGCAAAAGAAGCAATAAACCTCTTATCACAAAAGAAAAGGTAAGTAGGGGGGTTCACCAGTGGATGAAAGATCCAACAAATGTCTAGATTAAAAAATCAGATGAAATTGTGTTGATGGATGAGGCAGGCAGAGTAAGCCACAGCCCAGAATACTCCAAAAGGCAACCTGAAAGGAACTGGAAACCAAGCTGCTTTTTGGAATGCTAGAGGAATCTAGAGAGCCAATCTGCCCTGGAACACCCGATGGCTCTGGGCTCTGGGCCAGCAGGTACAAGGGAGGGCAGGAGTGAGAAGTGGGTTGAAGACAGTGGGATAATTGAAGGTCTGTACCTGGAACTATGCTGGTTGGCACTCCCATCTCTTCCCCCCACCCCCACACAGATCACAGGCAGCCTGGCATTAACCCTCAGCTGAAAAACCAGATAGCTGAAGGAACAAACAACCTGGAGAAAGCCAAGGCTTCTAGTGGGAGCACAGTCTTCCCAGAGTACAGTACTCTGGCACAAGGGCCCCAAAGCTTGAGCATAGGCTCACCTAGAGAAAGCAAGACAGCCAAGGCATGCTGCCCTACACAGAGGGCTCAGTCAGCCATCCCTAAGGTAATGGATTTAAGGGGGAAAGAAACCAATTTTTAAAATAGCAGAGGAGCCCTGGCTGATGTGGCTCAGTTGGTTGAGCATCCTCCCATGCACCTAAAGGACACTGGTTTAATTCTTGGTCAGGGCACATGCTCAGGCTCTGGGGGTTTGGTCCTCGGAGGTAAACAATCGATGTTTCTCTCTCACATCATGCTTCTTCCTCTTTCTCTCCCCCTTTCTCTCTCTGAAATCAGTTAAAAAACAACCCATATTTAAAAACAAAACAAAAGCATTGATAAAGATAAATAAATAGCCCTAGTCAGTTTGGCTCAGTGGATAGAGCATCAGCCTGTGGACTGAAGAGTCCCAGGTTCAAATCCTGACAAGGGCACATGCCTGGGTTTGGGGCTCGATCCCAGGGTTTGCAGGAGGCAGCTAACCAATGACTCTCTCTCTCATCATTGATGTTTCTATATCTCTCTCCCTTCCTCTATGAAATCAATAAAAAAGCATATTTTAAAAAAATAATAATAAATAAATAACAGAGGAAATCCTTCTCAGTCCTTTCTCTCTTTAAAAAAAAATTAAATTGACTGGGGTGGCATTGGTCAACATGAACATATAGGTTTCAGGTGTGGGTTTCTATGTTACAAGATCTGTATATTACACCATGTGTCCACCACCCAGAGTCAAATCTTCTCCTGTCACCTTATATTATTACCCCCCTTCCCTCTGGCAACCACCACACTGCTGTTTGTGTTCATGAGTTTCAGTTTTATAACCCACACATGAGTGAAATAATATGGTTTTTAGCTTTTGCTGACCTGTTTATTTCCTTTAGCATAATGTTCTCAAGGTCTATCCATGTTGTTGCAAATGGCGCTATTTCATCCTTTCTTATGGCTGAGTAGTATTCCACTGTGTACATGTACCACATCTTCTTTATCCAGTCCTCTATCTCAAGACACGTTGGTGGTTTCCACATCTTGGCCACTGTGAATAATGTTGTAATGAACATAGGGTGCATATATCTTTGAAAATACACGATTTTGGGCTTTTTGGGCATATACCCAGGAGTGGGATTGCTGGGTCGTATAATAGCTCTATTTTTAAATTTTTGAGGAATCACCAGACTGCTTCCATAGTGGTTGTACCAGTCTACATTCCCACCAGCAGTGAATGAGGGTTCCCTTTTTCCCACAACCTCTCCAACACTTGTTGTTGCTTGTCTTGTTGATAATGGCCACTCTAACTGGTGTAAGGCGGTATCTCATTGTAGTTTTGATTTGCATTTCCCTAATAGCCAGTGTGGTTGAACAGCTTTTCATATATCTATTGGCTGTTTGTATGTCTTCTTGGGAGAGGTGTATTATCAGGGCCTCTGCCCATGTTTTCATTGGGTTTTTGTTTGTTTGGTGTTGAGTTTTACAAGTTCTTTATATATTTTGGCAATTAAACGTTTGTTGGAGTTACTGTTTGCAAATATTATCTCCCATCTGGTTGGCTGCCTCTTTGTTTTACTGTCAGTTTCTTTTGCTGTGCAGAAGCTTTTGAGTGTGATATAGTCCCATTTGTTTATTTTTGCCTTTACTTCCTTTGCCTTTGGAGCCAAATTCATAAAATGTTCTCTACTACCCAGATCCATAAGTTTGGTACCTATATTTTCTTCTATGTAACTTATTGTTTCGGGTCTTATTATTTAGGTCTTTATCCCTTTTGAATTAATTTTTGTACATGGGACAAACTGTAATCCAGTTTAATTTGTTTGCATGTGGCTTTCCAGTTTTCCCAGCACCATTTACTGAAGAGATGTTTTTAAAAATCTTTATTGTTGAAAATATTACATATGTCCCCCTCCCCCTCCATTAACCCCTTCTAGCCTACCCTGCCCTCTTCCCCAGGCTTCACCACCCTCTTGTGCATTGAAGTTCTTTGGTTGATCACTTCCCACCCACCCATCCTCCTGCACCTTCCCTCTGAGATTCTGCAGTCTCTTCTATGCTTCTACGTTGAAGAGACTGTCTTTACTCCATTGTGCGTTTCTGACTCCTTTATGGAAAATTATCTGTCCATATACAGGTAGTTTTAAGCTGGGATCTCTATTCTGTTCCATTGATCTGTGTGTCTGTTTCTCTGCTAATATCATGTTGTTTTGATTACCATAGCTCTTTGGTATAATGTGCCTTCCTGTATACTAACAACAAAACTTCAGAAAAAGTTTATTGATGTTTGCATATTGACTTAGTATCCTGCAACTTGACTGCATTTGTTTATTGTTTCTAGTAGTTTTTGGTGGAGTCTTTAGGGTTGTCTATATACAGAATCACATCATCCGCAAAATGTGACAATTTAACTTCTTCCTTCCCTATTTGGATGCCTTTTCTTTCTTTCTTTTTCCTTATTGCTCTGGCTAGGACTTCCAGCACTATGTTGAATAAGTGTGGTGAGAGTGAACATCCTTGTTTTCCTGATCTTAGAGGAAAAGCTTTCAGTTTTTCGCCATTGGGTATATTAGCTGAGGTGTTATATATGGCCTTTATTATGTCAAGGTACTTTCCTTCTATTCCTATTTTATTGAGTGTTTTAATCATACATGGATGTTCTATCTTATCAAACGCTTTTTCTGCATCTGTTGAAAAGATTATATGCTTTTTACCCTTTCTTTTGTTAATGTGGTGTATTATGTTGATATATTTGCATATGTTGAACCATCCTTGTGCCCCTGTAATGAACCCCACTTGATCATGATATATTATTTTTTGGATGTACTATTGTATTCGATTTACTACTATTTTGTTTAGGAATTCTGCACCTGTATTCATTAGATATATTTATTTGTAGTATTCTTTTTTTGGCTTATCTTTGCCAGGTTTTGGTATCAGGGTTATATTGGCCTCATAGAATGTGTTAGGCAGCATTGCCTCTTCAATTTTCTGGAAGAGTTTGAGAAGGATAGGTTTTAAATCTTCTTTGAACGTCTGGTAGAATTCACTGGTGAAGCCTGTATTTTTGTTTTTTGGGGGGAGGATTTTGACGGTTGTTTCAATTTCCTCACTGCTGAACAGTCTATTTAGATTTTCCAATTCTTCATGATTTAGTCTAGGAAGGTTATATATTTCTAGGAACTTATCCATTTCTTCTAGGTTATTGAATTTGGTGGCATATAGTCTCATAATATTCTAGTATGATCCTTTGTATATCTGTGATATCTGTGGTATCTTCTCCTCTCTCATTTCTGATTTTGTTTATATGGGTCTTTCCCCTTTTTTCCTTAGTGAGTCTAGCCAGGGGTCAATTTTATTAATGTTTTCAAAGAACCAGCTCTTTGTTTTATTAATTTTTTGTATAGTCTTTTTGTTCTCTATTTCATTTAATTCTGCTCTAATTTTTATATTTCCTTTTTTGCTGACTTTAGGCTGCTTTTTCAAAATATATTTTTATGATTTCAGAGAAGAAGGGAGAGATAGAAACATCAATGATGAGAGAGAATCATTGATCAGCTGCCTCCTGCACCACCCCCTACAGGGGATCGAGCCCGCAACCCAAGTACGTGCCCTTGACCAGAATCCAACCCAAGACCCTTCACTCTGCAGGCCAACACTCTATCCACAGAGCCAAACCGGCTAGGGCTGACTCTATGTATCTTTTGATAGCACCTTTTATTTCTTCTTTGACCCAGTCAATTTTTAGTAGTATGTTGTTTAGTCTCCATGTATGTGTGAGTTTCTTTACTTCCCTTTTGCAGTTGATTTCTAATTTCAAGGCATTGTGGTCAGAGAATATGCTCAGTATAATTTCAATCTTCTTGAATTGGTTGATGCTAGCTTTGTGATCCAACATATGGTCCATCCTTGAGAATGTTCCATGTGCGCTAGAGAAGAATGTATAGTCTGATATTCTGGGATGAAAGGTTCCGTAAATGTCAATTATGTCCATTTGGTCTAGTGGTTGTTTTATATATATCGCAGTGCTCCCTAGTTGGGTGTATATATATTAAAAAGTGTTATGCTTTCTTGATGTAGTGTTCCCTTTACCATTATAAAGTGTCCATCTTTGTCTCTTGTTATCTTAAAATCTATTTTGTCAGATATAAGTATGATTATACCTGCTTTTCTGTAGATGTTATTTGCTTGGAGAATCATTTTCCACCCTTTTACTTTGAATCTACTTTTGTCTTTGCAGCTTAGATATGTCTCTTGTAGGCAGCATTGGTTGGGTTTTGTTTTTTGATCCACTCTGCTACTCTGTGCCTTTTTTTAAAAACATTTTTTAAAATATTTTTTTATTGATTTCAGAGAGGAAGGGAGAGGAAGAAAGAGATAGAAACATCAATGATGAAAAGGAATCATTGATTGGCTGCCTCCTGCACGCCCCGCTCCGGGGACCAAGCCCACAACCCAGGCATGTGCCTTTGACCGGAATCGAACCTGGAACCCTTGAGTCCCCAGGCTGATGCTCTATACACTGAGCCAAACCTGCTAGGGCTCTGTGCCTCTTTATTGGTGAATTCAGACCATTTATATTTAGGGTAATTATTGGTGTATGAGGATTTCCTATAGCCATTTTATCTTTTGTTTTCTGGTAGCTCTGTGCCTCCACTGGTTCTGTTCCTTTATGTTTCTGTTATTTTTGTTTGGTAATATTCCATACATCTTTCCTCTGTTTCCTCTCTTTTTTTTAAGCTCTATATCCTGGTTTGGAGATTTTTGTGTGTGGTTACCACTAGCTTTATACAGAATGAAGTTGCATATATACTGTAGTTTTATTCCTTTTTGAATACATCTATTCTTCATCTTCCTTTGCCAGTTCAGACCTTTCCACCTTCCCCTTGTTTTTGTTGTCGTAAATTATCCGTGTTTATGCTGTAAGTTTTTGGTGATCTTACTTGTAGTGTTGTGACCTTATATTTTTGTTTCAGGTAGAATAACTCCCTTGAGTATTTCCTGCAATGGAGGTTTTCTGGTGGTAAAATCCCTCAGCTTCTGTATGTCTGGCTGCTTTGAGAATTTTTTCTTTGCCATTAATTTTTGACAGCTTCAATACCAAGTGCCTTGGAGAGGGCCTCTTTGGATTGAGGTAACTAGGTGTTCTGTTTGCTTCTTAGATTTGAGGATCTAGTTCTTTACATAGATTTGGGAAGTTCTCATCCATTATTTGTTTTAATAGACTCTGCATTCCATGCTTTCTCTCTCCTTCCTCTGCAATGCCTATAATTCTAATATTGCTTTTTCTGATGGAGTCAGATAGGTCTCATAGAGCTCTTTCATTTTTCTTTATGCTCAGGTCTCTCTCTTCTTCCTTCTGCATCACTTCTTGATTCCTATCTTTGATATCACTAGTTCTTTTCTCTAAGTAGTTGGTTCTGTTTTCTATGCTCAGTAGCTCACTCTTTTTTTTTTTTAATGATTTCAGATAGGAAAGGAGAGGGAGAGATAGAAACATCACTGATGGGAAAGAATCATTGATGGCTGTCTCCTGCATGCCCCCTACTAGGGATTGAGCCCGCAACCTGGGCATGTGTCCTTGACCAGAACCGAACCCAAGACCCTTTAGTCTGCAGATGGACGCGATATCCACTGAACCAAACTGGCTAGGGCTCAGTAGCTCACTCTTTTATATATATATATATATATATATATATAAAATTGTTTTTTTACAGAGAGGAAGAGAGAGGGATAGAGAGTTAGAAACATCGATGAGAGAGAAACATCGATCAGCTGCCTCTTGCACACTCCCCACTGGGGATGTGCCCGCAACCAAGGTACATGCCCTTGACCAGAATCGAACCCGGGACCCTTGAGTCTGCAGACTGACGCTCTATCCACTGAGCCAAACCAGTTAGGGCAGTAGCTCACTATTAATCTCCTTAATTGCATGCTTCATTTCCAGGATTTCTGATTTTCTTTTTTAAAGTTTCAATTTCCTTGGTAAATACTCATTTTGTTCATTGATTTGTTTTCTAAGTACACTGAATTGCCTGTCAGTATCTTCGTGCATCTCGTTGAGTATTTTCAGAACTGCAATCTTGAAATCTCTGTATTTGTATCACATATTTCCATGTGTTCCAGTCTGCTTTCTGGGGATTTTTTCATTTTCTCTCTGGTCATCGTCGTTACTGTGGTTCTTCATGGTATTTGCTGTCCTCCTTTGCTTTCGCATTTATCTCTGAAGAGGTCTTTCTACTCTATTCCAATAGATGACACTGAATCAGAAGACTTTTACCTCTGTGATCTACCAGATTTGAGCCTCCTCAGCTTCGGTAGGACAGTATAGTCACGCTGTTTTGGGTTGGGATTTGTCTTACTTTCACCATAATGGCGACTTCTGACCTTTTTTGGGGTCACTCCTGGGGATCAGTCACAGAGAGAAACAGCGATTCTATTGCAATAGCTCTTGGTTTACAGATGATATGCTTCTGAACCTGACTCCGAGGACAATGAGAGACGAGTCTTGGGAGTGCAAACTGTGGCAGGGTTCTGTGACTCCATTTATCTGAAACACCACTGCCCGGCCCAACAGTGGGGAGCCACAGGCAGAACCCTCACTCTGTCAGGCACCTGCCCACTCAGGCACTGTTCCCTCTCCTGGCTTGCCCTGCTGGGCTGCTCCCTGCAGCTCTCTGTTCCTCTTGCCCGGCTGAGGGAAGTGCCTGCTACCTCCGGCTTTCTCCTGTCTCTGGGCCAGCCGAGCCATGAGCTCCCAGTTGCAGGGCTGCATCATCTGCGCTTTCCTCCCTTCTCGTTTTCCCATTTATTCCTGGATGCCCACCTTTAGGTGTTTTAGTGCTTGGGTCCTTCAGGCATGCATCTGTGTTGAGCAGGGATTTCTTTGTTGAATTATAGATGGTTAACTGGTTGAAATGTCCGGGGAAAAGGAAAAGTTGCGCCCTTATGCCGCCATTCCTCTACATCACCTTGTCCAGTCCTTTCTAAAATATAATTAGACAACTGAGCCGGTAGCTCAGTTGGTTAGAGTGCCGTCCCAATAGGCCAAGGTAGTGGGTTCGATCCCAGTCAGTGTACATGCAGAATCAACCAATAAATGCATAAGTGGAACAACAAGTCAATGTTTCTTTTCTCTGTCTCTAAAATTCAATTTAAAAAAATTTAAATAGACAACCAAGGATTGCCAGGCACATCGGGGAAATCAGAAGCATGAAAAAGAAGAGCTAAGAAAAACATATAGAAAAAGGAACCCTGAGGGGAACAAATATAACTTAGGGACATAAGAAAAGATTTTTAAAAACTACTATGATTAAAAGATTCAAGAGAGCACTGCATCCATAAAAAATAGGAACAGAATCCACAAAAAAAGGAACAAAGAACTTGGAAGAACTTTTAAGTTAAATTAAAAATTCTTAGAACTTAAATACTGATTAGAAAAGGAAAGAAAACCAACAGATGATCTAGAAGACAATACTGAGAAACTCAGGATGAGAGCATGTGGGTAAAAGGATAGAAATGATAGAGAAACTGTAAGAGACAAAGAGCTAATCCAAGAAGTACAACATTTGACTAGTAAGAACCCCAGAAACAAAGAAGGGGAGAAACTATTCAATAAATAATAAAATTCAACAGGGCAAGGAAGGGAAGCAAGTCTTAAGACTGAAAGGGTTTAGAGAGGGCTCAATAAAACTAACTGATAAAAGACCCTCATCTGTACATTTCCTAATGCAATTCCAAAATAAATATAAAAAGGAGATTCTGAACAGGAAAAACAAGTCACTGACAAAGGACTGGTAGTCAAACTGGCTTCTTATCAGCAAGAGAAGTTAGAAGACAAGGGGACCATGCCATCACATTTTCTAAAGGAAATTATTTTCAGCCCAGAATTCTACACTCAACATAACTACAAACAAGTACTCGGGTAGAATAAAGACAGTTTCAGCCATGACTCAGAAAGTTTATTTCCCACACATTTTTTCTCAAGGATTTATTTCAGGATATACTCCAGTAAAATGACAGCATAAATCAGGACAGTGGAAGACATGGGGTCCTGAGAACAGAGAAGAGTGGAGGGAAATCCTTGGAAGACAGCCGTGCAGTAGCTTAGAAAAGCAACTGGTCACAAAGGGGGATTCCACAGAATAGAAAACAGAACTGAGAGTATGGAAAAAGTGAGGCTACGATAAAGGCATATTATGCCCCACCCCCTTCCCAAAATAGAAGAAAGGCAATTAGGAACTCATTGAAAATTTAAAAAAGAGCCGAAACCAGTTTGGCTCAGTGGATAGAGCGTCGGCTTGCGGACCGAAAGGTCCCAGGTTCGATTCCGGTCAAGGGCATGTACCTGGGTTGCGGGCACATCCCCAGTAGGAGATGTGCAGGGGGCAGCTGATCGATGTTTCTAACTCTCTATCTCTCTCCCTTCCTCTCTGTAAAAAATCAATAAAATATATTTTTAAAAAAATAAAAAATAAAAATGGCATAAAAAAAAGCTACATTTCAAATATGAAGCAAGGTTACATGCACCCTGATTAAAAGGAATTAATGGAATATGAGAAAAGAGGATCTAGTTGTTAGTGAACTTAGAATCTTTTTTTTTTTTAGGAAAAAATATTATTTACTTCATTCTGCCCCTTTTTTCAAATAACAGTTCAGCCTGAGACAGTCTGATAATGCAGCAGTCCATATGATTACATTCTGCTATTGTTATGATAACCAAAATGAGAGTACATCAAATATGATTTGTTTCTCTTGAGCTTGTGGAAATAAGAATATAATAATTTCCCTCATCCACCCACGGAACTTTAGAAACAGTTTCAGGAAACTTGTAAATTTTCTAGAATATACAATTTATCTGGTGTGGGGATTTCTGCTTACGGTCCTTCCTCATGAACTTAGAATCTTGAGAGCCCAATAGTGATGACCCTGGCCCTGGAGAGAAGAAAATGTAATCCTAGCACACAAATTGTCTCTGCACTAAGTATTTATAGAGTCATATTTTAGGGAGTACTAAAAATAGAGATGCTCTTCATCTTAGACTAGAACTAACTTTGATATGTTTGGTCTCAAGACATAAACTGCCAGACCCTAAGAGAAGGATGGGCCAAAAATGTTTCACTCTCCTTTTATTTTCTGTAAACATGGTACCAAATTATAGCCAATGCCTACTTGCAATGCTCTCCATGGATGTGAGAGTTGTCATTCTCGTTATAAAATGGTCCAGCACCCCAAAACAACCTCAATCACTTAGATTTGGTGGTAAATGACAGAAATATCTACTCCCGACAGCTAAACATAACAAGGTGTATTGACTGCTCATGGGAGAAACTGTGGTTCATCATGATCTCAAATCATAACTCTGTTACTTCATTATAAATCCCATAAGCTAGGCTTTAAATGATTATTCTTTAGCTGGAATATTTAAAAGCAAGCAAGCATGACTTATAAACAAAAAGGAACTTTTTATAGGGAATGTACAAACATCACATGTTCTCCTCCCCACTGGCAGAAATATGGTTTAGCTTCTGGGAAGTAATAAATCCTACTTTGTTTAATAATAGGAGGCATTTGTACTGGTCTGTTAATTCTACCTGATTTCCTGACATGGAGAAAATTACTTCATGCTGCAGTCAATGGGTCTCAGGTTCACAAGGGAGATTTTTCTTTATAAGAATTAACAAGTAAGTCATAATAACATAGTACTATTTATAGTTCTCATCTTTTAGGTTCAAGTTATATGGAGACTTGGTTGTGATAATAGGACAAAATGTAAAAGCTGACACAAAGTGGGAAAAATAGAAAAAGGAGCACATGTCCTAATGCCCCTTCTTAAAAAGGGGGAAGTCAACAAAGACTGTCAAAAGTGAATGAAATGAGAAATAGAGTTGTCATTATCTGAAGTTTCTTAGTTAAGCAACAGAACAAGTAAAATTAATAATATAACTATCAAACACTGGAAGAGAATAAGATTGTAGTGTACGAAAGTTAAATACTTTTTTTTAAACCCTCGCAAGAGGATATTTTTCCATTGATTTTTACAGAGAGTGGAAGGGAGGGGGAGAGACAGAGACAGAAACATCGATTGGTTGCCTCTGCATGCTCTTGATCAATCCTGCAACCGAGGTACCTGCCCTTGACCAGAATCAAACCCATGAACCTTCAGTCCGCAGGCTGATGCTCTACCCACTGAGCCAAACTGGCTAGGGTTCAATACTCATTTTTTAAGGTGGAAAGTCAATAGCTATTACCTAAAGTTGATAAATCAAGAAAGAGAGGTAAAGTTTATTGTTCAAAACTGTGGCCCTAAATCTTTTTCATTGTACAACCCTCTGAAAATATTTTAGAGCATAAATCCCTAACATCTATATACTTACTTATATTCTATATAAACTTATAACTATACTAATCTGTTATATGTATATTGTAACTTATACAAAAATAGAAGTGAAAAGTATCCTATATAATAAAAGCCCAGCAACCGAACAGCAGAATTATCGGAACGATCGGAACAACCGTGGCCCCTCGCCCCGGCCAGCCCTGCCCCCAATCGGCCCCCATCAGGGGCGGGTCAACTGGACCCCACCAGTGCACGAATTTGTGCACCGGGCCTCTAGTATAAGAATAATCTTGAATAGGTTTTAAAGAGGAATACTTTTTTTAATTATTGATTACGGTATTACATATGTGTCCTTAAAAGGGGAAATACTTATTATAATAATAAACCAAAATCAGAAAATCAACAGCTATTCTGATGAAAAGGAACACTTTCAGATATAAAAAGTATATGAGAATAAATAAGATATCAAATATAGTCAAACCTTGTTTCTTGAATGTCTTCCATCTCAATTCGATTCTCAACCAAGTTGTTCACAGAAAAAATGTCTCAGTCGTGGAACCAAACTTCAGTTTTTGCCTTTCATGCTCAACGATTAGCATAATTTTAAAACATAGAGAGGCTATCAAGAGTGCTAATGTTGCGAAGTGTGTGAAAGACAATAATCAGAGACAATTGAAGAGGTAGAAAGACTGTTGTTGATTTGGATAACTGAAAAGCAGTTAGCAGTGATATGTGAATAAGCAAAGATGGCACATGCTGACCTGAAAAACACCCCTGGAACAAGTGCTGAAAGGGATTCCTTCAAGGCTAGTAGGGAGTGGTTAGATATATTTAAGAAAATAATTGTCTATTTATAAATTAAACAGTACATTAGATATGTACTGTACATAAGAAAGGTTAAAGTGGAGTCATTTAGGGGTCTGGAACAGATTAATTCAATTTACACTATTTCTAATGGGAAAAATTATTCTGTTTTCGAACAAATCGCTTCACGAGCAGCCTTCCAGAAAGAATTAAGTTTGAGAACCGAGGTTCCACTGTAATTTCTTCCAGTACCCAAGTTCAGCATCTTATGCACCTTCTAGGATGTGTGCAGTTCTCTTTAGACACACGGTTCCAGAAATCAGAGTGTAGACACCAGGAAATCCAAAAGGATAGGTGGTTTGAAGAGGCTACCTTTTAGGAGTAAAGCTGGATGGGAAGGAAGGAAGTGGAAGGGGGCATTTTACTTGTGTACACGTTTTATTTCACCAAGGAATAAGTTAATCTAATCAGCTCCATAAAACTCTATGTCTCTACAAGTGTGTATGCTGATTTACTCATTCAACACATACACATTGGGCATCTACTCTGAGCTAAGCACAGGGGATAGAGAGAGGAAACTGCCATGTCACCTCTCAAGGAGATCACAGTCTGGGGCGGAAGAAACACATGAAACCACCAATGACAATTCAATGTCGTGAGTGCTATTAAGAGAAGCATGTGCCAGATACGATGTACGCACAGTCTGTGGCACAGAGGAGGTGCACTAACATCCTGTGGGATGTTAGGGAGGGATTGCTGAAAGGTCACCTCTGCTTTGAGTTGAAAGTTAAAGGACAAGTAGGAAGCTGAGAATAAACCAGGTGAAGAGAGATGGAGGAAAATTCAGGAAGGGCATTCTAGGGAATAAATGAAAAAAGGTGGGGAAGACAGACTGACGTGTCAGAGAGAGCATGGTGTGTTTGGGAAACTGGAACCTTTTCAGGATTGCTAGAGCAAATGGTTCGTGAGGTTGTAGTGGCAGGAATGAAACAGCAAGAAGAGAAAGGGCCAGACACAAGCACCAGTAGCCAGTGTAGCCCGGAGGCCCCTACCGGCTTCCTCTACCAGCGCCCGCCGCGGGCCCTCATCTGCCCCCACCGGGTCCTGTGGTGTGGGGGACAGGTCATCCCAGGGCTGCCTCCCTCCAGCCCACTGCCTCCCCTCTGAGGGGCTTCTTCAACCACAGGGCTGGGCATTTTTCTCTGGTTTCAAACAGACAACAATGACCTTTTATTTTCTCTTTCTCTCCCCACCTTCTCCCTCTTCCTCCTCTTCTTCCCGTCCTCCTTCTTGACTAAATACACCCCCTTCCTTGGTCATGCAGTGATGCTATAATGACTGAGGGGAGGGCCCCTTTCTGTCCATTCTTCCCAGCCCTGCTCCAGATCCTCAGCTTTCCAGATCCTCATGCAGTTGGTTGTAAATTCTTCCAGAAGCTGTTTTACTGTCTACTTTTCAGGATTAAAAAAAAAAAATCAAAAAAGTTTAAAAAAAAGTTTAAAAAGCAAAAAAACAAAATAGGAGGGAGGAAGCAGTGACAGATATTTTTTTGGGGTAATTATGCTTTTTTTAATTTTTAGAATTTGTCTGTTTTTACTGTGGGTTGGCTGTTGATACTTCATCAGGATAACCATTTCTTTGCTGAGTTCAGGCAACCAATGAAGGACCACACCCTCAAAACAAAACCACAAAATCAACATTAACCTAACTTTTTATACAATGTCTCAGTTTCCCTTAACTTTGCACACAAGCTTCTGTGTTGAGTTGAATTGTAACTGCTTTTTGTATTTGGAGAGAGTGTGACTATTGAACTTGAAACCTTTTATTCCAGGCGTCTTGGTAGTTTCTGGTGGGATTAAGCCTGCGAGAGGGAAAATGGGGGAGGGGTGTCTCCTTCAGAATATGAAGTTTTTCCCACTGCTTCCTCTCCAGAGATCTCCCAGGTGCCAGGCCTAAAGGTTTTTCCTACAGTGACCCTCTGATTATTTTTACTTGCCCTTGACCCATATGTTTTAACAGGATTTTAACAGACTGCATTTATTAAGAAATGTGTTTCCCCTGTTTTGTTTTGTTTTCTTTCAATAAATGAGATGGCACCTCCTAGCAGGAAGGAATAAAGGTTGGAAAAAAAAAGAGAGAGAGAGAGAAAGGGCCAGAAATAAAGGGCCATGCTTAGAAATCTGCACAGTCTCCTGAAGGCCATGGAAAGCCACGAAAGGATTTCACCAGCAGGAGGGAGAGCTGATCAGATTTGCACGTTGGGGAAGATTACCCTGACAGCAATGTGAAGGATGCATCTGATGTAAACGAGGAAGGAAGGACATTCTGGAGACTATGGCAGTGGGCCGAAGAGACAAAAGGAGAGAATTGTGGCACTAGCAGAGACAAATGGCTGAAAAGGTGCTCCCTATCACTCATCATCAGGCAAATGCAAGTCAAAACCACAATGAAATATCACCTCATACTTGTCAGAAGAGCAATCATCAAAAAGATAAGAGATAACTGTTGGCACTATAGGTGAGAATGTAAACTGGTACAGCCACAACGGAAACAGTGTGGAGGTTCTACAAAAAAATTAAAAACTACCACATAATCCAGCATTCCTACTTCTGGGTAAATATCCAAAGGATATGAAGATAAGATATCAAAGAGATATGTGCATTCCCAGGTTCTTTGCAGCATTATCGCAATAGCTCAGATATGAAAATGATCAACAGATGAATGAATAAAGAAGGTGTGATACATACACACACAACGGAATATTATTCAGACATGAGAACAAAAGGAAATTCTGCCATTTGTGACAAAATGGATAGAACTTGAGGGCATTACGTTAAGTGACATAAGCCAGACAGAAAAAGATAAATACTGAGTATTAGCACTTATATGTGAAATTAAAAACAAAATTTTTTTAAGTCAAACTCATAGAAACAGAGAGTAGAAAAATGGTTGTCAGGGGCTAGGAGGTTGAGGAAACAGGAAGAGATTGGTAAAAGGGTTCAACCTTTCAGCTATAAGACAAGTAAGATCTGAAGATCTAATGTATAACATGGTAACTATAGTTGATAACACTGTGAAAGGAAAAGGAAGAAGGGGTGCTACAATCAAATATTATTTAGGAGAGGCACTAGAGGACCTGCTGAGGGATTAAATATGAGGGTAAGGAAAGAGGGAGAGTCTAGAAAGATTTAGATATATTTCTCTCTTGAGTAACTGAAGAGTATCACTAACTGAAACAGGAAAAGAAGCAAGTTGGGAGGGCGGGTTTAGATTTGGACATGTTGAATAGGAAGTGCTAACAGATATAAAATAAGCAGCTGGAAATGCAAATCTGAAGTTCTCAGGGAGAGGTTTGGGCTGGTGACAGAGTTGAGATCCATTCGTATTTGCGGTGCAGTGGAAGCCATGTGAAGAGATGCAATTACCCAAGGCGAATGTACAAAATGAAAATGAGAAGAAGGCTAGAGTCCTGGAGTAGCAGGGGGGCAAAGGAAGATGAGAACAAAAGGAAATTGTGGGAGTATCAGGGCAAGAAAGAAAGATCAGAGAAGCAAGGAGTTGGTAAGTGAGCACAGAAGAGTAGATAAAACGACAGATCATGGCATCCTGACTGAACAGAAAAAGGAGAGAAGCCAGAGGGGATTGACAGAATAGAAAAAACTGGAGTGACAGGACCTCAATTATGATGACAATAATGAGGATTATATGATTGTGGTGGTGGTAACAGTAAAGAGTAAGAATGCATGCCCAGCCGGTATGGCTCAGTGGTTGAGCACCAACCCATGAACCAAGAGGTCAGGGTTCCATTCCCGGTCAGGGTTCCATTCCCGGTCAGGGCAAATGCCCAGGGTGTAGGCTCGATCCCCTGTATGGGGTGTGCAGGAAGCAGCCAATCAATGATTCTCTCTCATCATTGATGCTTCTCTCCCTCTCCCTTCCTCTCTCTGAAATCAATCTATATATATATATATATATATATATATATATATATATTGTTTAAAATATTTTTTATTGATTTGAGAGAGGAAGGGAGAGGGAAAGAGAGATAGAAACATTAAAGATGATAGAGAATCATTGATTGGCTGCTTCCTGCACGCCCCCTACTGGGGATTGAGCCTCATGTGCCCTTGATCGGAATCGAACCCAGGACCCTTCAGTCCGCAGGCTGACGCTCTATCCACTGAGCCAAACTGGCTAGGGCTAAAAATAAAAATTTTTAAAAAGAGTAAGCAAGGAGGAGAAAGTTTGTGCTTGGTGTTCAATTTCTCAGAATCTTTTTGAATATACATAAAAATATGTGCACTATACTACATCATTTTGCACATCCTGATTATTTATTTATATATATATATATATATATATATATATATATACACGCACACACATACACACACACACACACACACTCAGGATAAAGGACAAGACCAGGGTGAAAAACAGGTTCTGCCTTCACTGGGGACAAATTGAGTTCTACTGGATCAGGTATGATTGAAAATGTTGTAAGCTGACACATGAAAACAAAACTAAGTATTACCTTCATTAAGGAGCAAAGAAAAACAAAATTAATTACAGTGATAAACAGAAACAAATAGGTTACACTTCAAAGAATCTCTTCTTAGAGTTCAAACCCCTTACTCTAGTTTGTATAAGGGTACAAAAGATTTAAGAACTGCACCTACAGTTGACCCTTCAACAACTTGAGCTTAAGGACACTGACTCCTCCCCCTTTACAGAAAATCCAAGTATGACAATTAATTAACCCCCAAACTTAACTACTAATAGCCTACTGTTGACTGGATGCCGTAACAATAACAGCCAATTAACACATATTTTGCATGTTATATGTATTATAAACTGTATTCTTACAATAAAGTAAGCTACAGAAAAGAAATGTTACTAAGAAAATCATAAAAAAGGAAAAATATATTTATTGTATTTATTGAAAAAAGTCCACGTACAAGTGGACCTGATAAGTTCAAACCCGTGTTGTTCAAGGGTCAACTGTATTATAAAAACAAGTATTTCCACATGTGATTGTTCAGCAGCTATTTGCATTTTCTTTCTTTTTAATAAATACCCAAAATTCCTCTCACAGTAAATGCTGGAATGATAAATACAACAGTGACTCTCATAAAATATCTTCTATGGCAACAGCTTTAAACCTAATAGTAATGGGAAAGAAACAAAATATTTTAGAAAATGATTTACTTTTTTTTAACTGTCAGAATTCATTTATATTCTTTCTGTGATAAGCAGAATTCTAAAGATATCTCCCTCTTGATTCCCAACCCCTGGTTATTTAATCAAACAGTAATCTAGGTATTGCTGTGAAGGAGCTTCGCAGTTGAAACTAAGGTTACTAAATCAGCTGACTCTTAAAATAGAGATACTAATGCAGACTGGTGCAACCATTATGGAAAACAGTATGGAGTTTCCTCAAAAAACTAAATATGGAACTGCCATTTGACCCAGTGATCCCACTTCTAGGAATATATCCTAAGAAACCCAAAGCACCAGTTAGAAAGAATGTGTGCACCCCTATGTTCATAGCAGCACAATTTACAACAGCTAAGATCTGGAAACAGTCCAAGTGCCCATCAGTAGATGAGTGGATAAAAAAGCTGTGGTATATTTATACCATGGAATACTATGTAGCAGTAAAAAAGAAGGATCTCTTACCCTTTGAGGCAGCATGGAGGGACCTGGAGAGTATCATGCTAAGTGAAATAAGTCAGTCAGAGAAAGACAAGTATCACATGATCACACTCATATGTGGAATCTAAGAAACAAAATAAACCTATGAACGGAATGGACCCTGACACATGGAAAAGAGTGCCGAATCTCAGAGGGAAGGTGGGTGGGTGGGAGGTAATCGAACATAGACCTTGAATGCATAACCCATAGACACAGACAATAGGGTGCTGAAGGCCTGAGGCAGGAAGGGGAGGATGGGGGCGGGCTGGAGGGGGAAAAAGGGAAACATATGTAATACTTTCAACAATAAAGATTTTAAAAAAAAAAAGAAAGAAAGAAAAGGGGTTGCAACAGAGATGTCCACAGCAAAACATATCTGGAACCACTCAGGCTTACTCCTGCACTGACTCACCAAGCCCCTGTGCCAAATCCTGTCCCAGGGATGTGTCTTCAAGGAGCCAGCCAGGTGGTAAGATGGTGGTGCCCCAGACCATTACAGTTCAGATGAGAATACAGTGAGGAGGCAGAAGTGGGGCCCTAGGATAGGGACAGGCCCGCCCCTGCCCCCTCCCAGGCCAGAGGGCAAGAATGTCCACCCCAGCAGGCAGAGCAGAGGGCCACCTCAACCCCACCGCACAGGCCCTAGGTAAGGCCAGGGCCTCTCTGGCAGCTCCCAGTAAATCACCACAGTTATGTTCCCCAGTACAAATCAGGAAGTGTTCAACCTCAAGACTGGGACCCAACGCCTCTGCACACTCTCAGGGCTTCACAGCATTCCCTCTGAGCCCTTCACGGCAGAAAAAATAATAATAATAAAATAAAGTAAAATAGAGATACTATCCTGGATTATCCAGGTGGCCCCAATGTAATCACAGAGTCCCTGAAACAGAAGAGGAAGGCAAAAGAGTCAGAGAGAAGAGGCGGAAGGGAAAGTCAGAAAGATTGAAAGCAAAGGATTCCAACCACTGTTGCTGGCTTTGAAGATGGAGAATGGGGACCATGAACCAAGGAATGTAGGCAGCCTCTAGAAGCTGAGGACAACTACCAGCCAGCAGCCAGCCAGGAAATGGAGACCTCAGCTCTACAACAGTATGGAACTGAATTCTGACAATGTCCTGAAAAAGCCTGGAAGCCAATTCGTTCCCAGAGCTCCACAAAAAAACTCAACCCCAGCGACACCTTGATTTTCAACCTGGTGAAACCTAGAACAGAGAACCAGCTGGACCACACTGTGCCTAGATTTCTAATCTACAGAACTGTAAGATAAAGAAGGAACTTTCTCCAAAGAATGACTAACAAGCGCATGAAAAAATGATTGAAGCATGCAAAGGACTCCAAACACTGATCATCAGGGAAATGCAAATCAAAACCACAATGAGCTATTACCTTACACCTGTTAGGAAAGTCACAATAAAAAACAACAAAAAAAATAACAAATGCCAGTGAGGATGTGGAGAAATTGGAACCCTTGTGAGTTGTTGGTTGGAAGGTAAAATGGCACAGCCACTATGGAAAACAGTATGGAGATTCTTCAAAAATTTTTAAATAGAATTACCCTATGATCCAGCAATACCACTTTAATAAGCCAGTCACAAAAAAACAAACACTGCCTACTTCTACTTCTATGAGATATCTAAAGAAGTCAAACTGATAGGAACAGAAAGTAGAATGTGGTTACCAGAGGCTGGGGAGAGGGGGGTGCGGCAAAATGGGGGGTTGTTCAATAGGCTGAGTTTCAGTTTTGCAAGATAAAAAAGTTCTAGAGATCTGTTGCCAACAATGTGCATATAGTTAACAATGCTGTACTAAACACTTAAAAATGGTAAAGGTTGTAAACTTTATGTTATGTGTTTTGGGCCACAATAAAAAACCAACCAAACAAAAATAACCACAATACCATGATCACATCTAAAAAAGATAATTATTTCACTTCATTAAATAGTCAGCCAAAAAATAAAAAAGAACTACTTACTTTAGAAGAAAAACTCAGCCATTAGTATTTTGGGGTTTTAAAACATTTTCATATTACAATATCCTGATATTTTATATTCATATACATTGTAGATGAAAAGGAAAATTATTCACAAATTATCTTAATGTCTAGAAATAGGTATGTTAGAAATGTGTTACATTTACCTTTTCAATCAGATAATATAAAAAGTTAGTATTTAACAGATTGGTACAGTATTGTTTTTAGAGTCAACTTTAAGAAAGGAAAACATTAAAATGTACCTAAACTGCTAAAAAAAGAAAGAAGGAAAGAAAGAAAGAAAAGAAGGTAGAAAGGAAGAAAGGAAGGAAGGAAGAAAGAAAACTCTTGTATAGAGAATATGAAGCAACACTATAATTCATCAAGATGAAAAACTGGGGCACTGGGAAGATGACAATGAAGAAACACTTTTTCCTATGTGCTCCAGCCTGAAAGTGGTGAACATGAAATCTGCCTGAGGATTCACCTGTTATTTGAGTTTCCAACAGGGGTATAAAAGCAACTAATGGAAATATCAAATGGTTGCATTATAATTCTGTGCTTGCATTTAAGACATTTATGGAACGCATATGCTTTCTGCACAATCTCCAGATAGCTGATGTAGTTCTGGAGATTCAGTTTCAACCAAAGGCAAAAGCATAGCTCCGAAAAACAACTCTGATAAAGCCAATGAGAACCGCACCACCTATAGTCCTTCTTCCTCTAAAGCAGTGGTTCTCAACCTGTGGGTCGTTCGAAGGGGTCGAACGACCCTTTCACAGGGGTCGCCTAAGACCATCAGAAAACACATATATAATTACATATTGTTTTTTTTATTAATCACTATGCTTTAATTATGTTCAATTTATAACAATGAAATTGGGGGTCACCACAACATGAGGAACTATATTAAAGGGTCTCGGCATTAGGAAGGTTGAGAACCACTGCTCTAAAGCCTTTGGGGAATAATGAACAACCTTATGCTCTAATTATCCTTAGATTTAAAATAATCCTGGAGGCTGGAAATGGGCAAGAAGTCATATTACTCTTCCTATACATAGTATTTGTCAACATTGTCACTACTACCAGGTAATCTATATCAGTAATCCTATCTGGTACTAAATCCCACAAAACATCCACATTAAGTTATAAAGAACCAAACTAATTACAGCAGTCATGTTTGAAAAATAGTACTAATATAAGCCAAAGAGCCAGGTGTCAGAAACGGCAAACAAGTGCTAACACCCTAATTAGAACACGCCATCTATCCATTCATTCATGACAGCCTTATTGAACACACAATGAGACTGCTAGAGTAGTCATTTTTAAGAGGATGACACCTCAAGAAATTTAAAACTTTTGCACTCCAAAGGGCTTAAAAACCTTCAGAAGTACTATGCAAGTACCTGAGATTTCAAATTTCATTAGACTACTGCTAGTTTTTTTAAAAAATTGTTGACACTATTACAGATGTTCCCCACTTCCCATCACCACCACTCCTTACCCACCTCCACCAGGCCCTGCCAACCGTCCCCTAGCCTTCACCACTCTGTTGTCTGTGTCCATGGGCTATGTGTATGTATTCTTTAGCTACTCTTACCTTTTATCCAGACCCGTCTACCCCTCCTCCCTCTGATCTCAGTCAGTCTATTACATGTATTCATGCCTCTGGTTCTATTTTGTTCATTAGATTCCACATATGAGTGAAATCATATGGTATTTGTCTTTCTCTGACTGGCTTATTTCACTTATCATAACAATCTCCAGATCCATCCATGCTGTCACAAAGGATAAGAGCTCCTTCGTTTTTTATACCCGCATAATATTCCATTGTGTAAATGTGCCATGGCTATATATATATATATATATATATATATATTTATATATATTTATATATATAAATAAATATATATATATTTTTAAAATATATATATATATTTATATATATTTATATATATATAAATATATATATATATATATTTTTAAATATATATATATATTTTTTAAATATATATATATATATATATTTTTTTTTTTAAATTGATTTCAGAGAGGAAGGTAGAGAGAGAGAGAGAGAGAGAGAGAGAGAGACACATCAATGATGAGAGAGAAACATCAATGATGAGAGAGTATCATTGATCAGCTTCCTCCCGCATGCCCCCCACCAGGGATCAAGCCTATAACCCAGCCATGTGTCCCTGACCGAAATCGAACCTAGGACCCTTCAGTCCGCAGGCTGACACTCTATCCACTGAGCCAAACCAGCTAGAGCGCCATGGCTTTTATATATTAGTGTGTGTGTATGTATGTATGTGTGTGTGTGTGTGTGTGTGTGTGTGTGTGTGTATATATATATATATATATCCTATCTAATAAAAGAGAAACATGGTAATTAGCCATACCTCCGCTACCCTTCCCATTGGCTAATCAGGGAGATATGCAAATTAACTGCCAACCAAGATGGCGGCCAGCAGCCAGGCAGCTGACGCGAACAGGGAGGCTTGCTTGCTTCAGTGACGGAGGAAGCCAAGCTTTCCCGCCTGCCTTGCCAGCCTCTGAGCTGCAACTCTAAGAAACACTGTAACAAATATAGAAGCTAAACCAAACCCCAGAAACCTGCTTTAGTCAGCCAGGCTTCAGCCAGCAGGACCGCAACATTGTTTCAATACAGCAGGTAAACAAAGGGCCAGAAACCTGCTTTCAGCAGCCGAGGCCTCAGAGCTGGAGCCAAGCCCTCA
>NW_005871158.1:3416677-3425433 GCF_000147115.1 Myotis lucifugus
GCCCCAACCCCCCCCCCCCCCACGGGCCCCTGCTCTGTGTGTGACGAGGTAGAGCCATAACCTCCCCATCCGCCCTGCCCTGAGTGTGACATTTGCGGCGCCCCAACCCCCTGATCGGCCCCTGCTCTGTGGGTGATAGAGGGCGGAGCCCCAACCCCCCTGATGGGCCCTGCTCTGTGCATGACAGGGGGCAGCGCCCCAACCCCCTGATCGGCCCTGCTCTGTGCGTGACAGGTGGGAGCTCCTCAACCCCCTGATCGGCCCTGCTCTGTGTGTGACAGGGTACAGAGCCCCAACCCCCCTGATGGGCCCTGCTCTGTGCATGACAGGGGGCAGCGCCCCAACCCCCTGATCGGCCCTGCTCTGTGCGTGACAGGGGGTGGCGCTGCAACTTCCCTATCGACCCTGCCTTGAGTGTGACAGGGGGCGGTGCCCCAACCCCCCAATCGGCTGTACCCTGAGCGTGACTAGGGGTGGCATCGCAACCTCCCGATTCGCCCTGCTCTGTGCATGACAGGGGGCGGCGTCCCAACTCCCCAATCGGCCCTGCTCTGAGCCCGACCAGGGGCTGCACCTAGGGATTGGGCCTGCCCTCTGCCACCCGGGAGCAGGCCTAAGCCAGCAGGTCATTATCTCCCAAGGGGTCCCAGACTGCGAGAGGGCACAGGCCGGGCTGAGGGACCCCCTCTCCCCGCCGAGTGCACAAATTTTTGTGCACCGGGCCTCTAGTATATATATAATTTTAATTGATTTCAGAGAAGAAGGGAGAGGGATAGAAACATCAATGATGAGAGAGAATCATCGATCGGCTGCCTCCTGCACGCCCCCTACTGGGGAATCAAGCCCACAACCGGGCATGTGCCCTTGACCGGAATCGAACCCGGGACCCTTCAGTCCACAGGCCGACACTCTATCCACTGAGCCAAACCAGCCAGGGCATGCCATGTCTTTTTTTATCCATTCATCTACTGATAGGCACATGGGCTGTTTCCAGATCTTGGCTATTGTAAATAATGCTGTTATGAACATAGGGGTACACATATTCTTTCTTATTGGTGTTTTAGGATTCTTAGGATATATACCAAGAAGTAGGATCATTGGGTCAAAAGGCAGTTCCATTTTTAATATTTTGAAACTGCTAGAGTATTCATTTTTGAGAGGACTTTTCTCCACATCCTCACCAGCACTTGTTTTTTGTTGATTTATTGATGGTAGTCTTTCTGGCAGGTATGAAGTGATACTTCATTGTAGTTTTAATTTACATCTCTCTGATGATTATTGACGCTGACCATTTTTTCATATGTCTATTGGCTATCTGTATGTCTTCTTTAGAGAAGTGTCTATTAGGTCCCTTGCCCATTTTTAATTGGATTGTTTGATTTCAGGGTGTTGCGTTGTATAAGTTCTTTATATATTTTGTAAATTAACCACTTATCAGATGTATCATTGGCAAATATGTTCTCTCATACAGTGGGTTCCCTTTTCATTTTGTTGATGGTTTCTTTCGTCGTGAAGAAGCTTTTCAGTTTGATGTAGTCCCACTTGTTTTTTTGTTTCCCTTGCCCTAGAAGATATATAGGCAAAAATATTGAAAGATGTTTGAGGTTTTATTGCCTATGTTTTCTTCTAGGATTTTTATGGTTTTGTGACTTACATTTAAGTCTTTTATCCATTTTGAGCTTATTCTTTTTAAAAATATATTTTTATTGATTTCAGAGAGAAAGGGAGAGGGAGAGATAGAAACATCTATTATGAGAGAGAATCATTGATAAACTGTATCCTGCACACCCTCTACTGGGGATCAAGCCTGCAACCCAGGCATGTGCCCTGACCGGGAATTGAACTGTGATCTCCTGGTTCATAGGTCGATGATCAACCCCTGAGCCATGCTGCCCAGGCTTGAGTTTATTCTTGTATATGGTGTAAGTTGGTAGTCCAGTTTCTTTCTTTCTTTCTTTCTTTTTTTTTTTTGCATGTACATGTCCAATTTTTACACCACCATTTATTGAAGAGACTTTCACATCATTGTATGCTCTTGCCTCCTTTGTCAACTATTAATTGACCATGAAACTATGGGTTGATTTCTGGGCTCTCTGTTCTGTTCCATAGATCTATATACCTGTTCTTATGCCAGTACTAGACTGTTTTGGTTACAATGGCTTTGTAGTACAATTTGATATCTGGTATTGTGATCCCTCCAACTTTGTTCTTCTTTCTCAAAATTGCTGACGCTATTACGGGTCTTTTTTGGTTCTATATAAAGTTTTGGAATATTTGTTCTAGATCTGTGAGATATGCCATTGATATTTTAATAGGAATTGCATTGAATCTATAGATTGCTTTGAGTAGCATGGAAATTTTTATGATATTAATTCTTCTAGTCCATGAACACGATATATGCCTCCACTTGCTTGTATCTTCCTCTATTTCTTTCTTCAATATCCTATAGTTTTCCAAATATAGGTCTTTTATCTCCTTGGCTAAGTTTATTCCTAGGTACCTTATTTTTGTTGTTGGAATAGTAAATGGGATTATTTTCTTAAAGTTTCTCTTTCTGATAGCTCATTATTGGTGTATAAAAATGCTACCAATTTCTGAATATTAATTTTGTATCCTGCTACTTTGCCAAATTCACATATTAGAGCTAATAGTTTTTTGGTGGAGTCTTTAGGGTTTTATGTGTACAATATCATGTCATCTGTGAATAATGACAGTTTTACTTCCTACTTTCTGGTTTAGATGCTTTTTATTTCTTCTTCTTATCTGACTGCTGTGACTAGGACTTCCAGTACTATGTTGAATAAGAGTGGTGAAAGCGGTCATCCCTGTTTTGTTCCTGATCTTAAGGGAAACACTTTTAGTTTTTGTTTACTGAGTATGATGTTGGCTGTAGGTGTTTCATAAATGGAGAATTTGCTAGCTTTTTATGTGCAACAGGGTATGCAGGCGGAATGGAAAATGTGTATAATTTAAATATAGAGAATTACCCTAAATTGTCTTAACTTTCATTCTTTAGGTTTTAATGACAGTGAGAAGGGAAAAGGTATTCTGAACCTAAACCAACAAATTATAGGGCTGCTGTGTTATCAGTCCCACTCAGACTATGAGCAAACAAACCCTAAACAAAGTAGATCCTAATTTGTAGAAAACACACTGCTAAAAACAGACAAATGCAGGTGTTGCAGTTACCACACCCAACAGGCCACAGGTAGTATCACCATAATGCCTAAAAATGGTCTAAATAAGTTAACACATCCAGTTTCTGATCTGAGAGTCCGGATTCTACTGTGTTCAATGTTCATTTAGCCAAACCAGGAAGTACTATTTCCTTGGTAAGGTTTCAAAAAAATTGCTGGAAAGGATGCACGTGTAAGTTAGTATACTCTGGAAAGGATGCCTTGCCATGAGAAGCTTGTTGTTCAGGTAAATGTCGTTGGTTATCTACTGCAGGCAGGTCACAGCCCGCTTGGCTCACAAGGATGCCAAACAGGCAAGGAGTGTGTGAACCACTCCTCTGGAAGAAGTGTTCCCTGCACCAAAAAGCTGGTGTTGGTAGAATGTGCAACAAGAGGCAGAGAGAAGGACCACATCAATGGTATAAACTCAGTTCCTTTTTTACAGCTTTATTGAGGTATAATTCATATACCAATATCATTTATTAATTTAAAGCATACAACTCAATGTTCTCTTTTAGACATAATCACAGAGTTGTGCAACCAGGGTCAATATCGGAACATTTCCATTACCCCAAAAAGGAACTTCATACCCATTTCCCCCAAATCCTCCCAGTGCCAGGCAACAACTAATCTGTCTTCATAGATTTGCCTACTTTGGATACTTCATGTAAGTGGAACCATATAATTATGTGGTCTCTTGTGACTGGCTTCTTTCATACATTTAATGTTTACAAGGTTCATCCATGTTATAGCATGTATCAGTTCTTCATTCTTCTTTATTGCTGAATAATATTCTACTCTAAGGATATACCATACGCAGTAGAATCTTCACAAGCAGTAGAATCTCTTTTGCCGTATAAACAAAGCTGTAAACAGTGATTAGGTCCCACATGAGTCCATAAATGCCTATTTATAGCTGAAAATAAATTATTAATTGCATAATACTACAGTTCTCTAAAAGTGTTATCAATTACCACAGTGATATCTGGATTAATGAAAATACTGGGAATGAAGCTCCTTTATATTTAAGTCAATTGCTTCAAATGCTTTTCCGTAATCTGTAGGAGGAAGAGGCAATTAATTGCAAGCCCTCAGGCCTGAACACCTCAGGACATAACTGTTTTTTGACCCCACCCAGTTGAAGACAAACTGCAAAACTGCAAGTATACAAAGCTGGTCTCTATAACCTCCCTTTCTTCTTGCTGGCCCCTACATCTCTTCCCCCTATCTTTGAAATACAATTCCTTCTGTATGTTCCACCTCTCCCCCTATCTCCCCCACTCCCCCTCCCCCCAAAAAACACGATCTTTTATACCTGTGGACTAATTACAGCCTCACTTTAAATTGAAATAATACATTTACATGAAAATGTTACTTGAAGGAGACATTGATTTTCTAACACATTTATCTCCCAAGACAGGAAATGGAAATTAGTTTCCCTCAAATGAAGAATTTCCAGTAGGAACCAGCTGGTAAAGGGAGAGTTATTGTTTGTATGCTTGTTTATTGTTGTTTTTTCCCCAAGAGACCCTCTCAAATCACAGTAAATCCACTCCATGGCAAATTGAATTTACTCAGTCCTCTCAGGGTAACACATTTCTAGGAGGGTGGGGAAAAAATAACACTGATGTTAATATTAATTCTGGTAGGCATGATAATGGTAGTATGATTATGTCTAAAACTATCCTTATTTCTTAGAAATGCATGCTGAGATATTTGGGTAAAATGATGTGATATCTCTTATTTACTTGAAAATACTTTAGGTAGTTGTAAAGAGAATATGGGGAAGGGAAAATGAAACTAAATACTGATAATTGTTGAGGGCAGTGGATAGGTGATGAGAATTCATTATTCTTTTCTGCTTTATGTCGGTATAAAATTTTCCAGAGTGAAATACTTTTAAAAGAGAGAGATAAACTGTTCTCTTCCTCCCAGGCAGTCTTTTGTGCCTTTCCTTTTCCTTCATAGCACTTACTGTTGTCACTACATATTTCTAAGATTATTTGATTAATGTTTATCTCCCTGACTAGACTTTAAGCTCCATAAGGACCAGAAAGGTGTTAGCTTAGCTCCCACAAAATCCCTACCACCTCGCACAGTTTCTGGCATGTGACAAATATTTACTAAGTGATTGAGACAATAAAATGAGTTATATCATGCACTTAGGTCAGTAAATGCTCAATAAATAAAGAAAAGGGGGGGAATGGAAAGCCAGGGACCTTTGGTTGAATTAATTCAACATTTTTACCTACATGTATTTACCATTTAAGTTCACATACTTTTCTATTTAAAATGTAGTAAAGATGTAACAGATTTACCTTCACCTAGCTTATCCTTACTACATTCATGTGATATATTCAACTAAGAACTACAATCTCCACTTTATGAAATGGAAACTATGGAACCAAAAAGTTATAAAACTTTCTCATGGTCATAATGAAAGAGATGCACAAATGAACAAAACTCAGCTTTTGTTCATGCCTCATGCTGTTTTTAAAGGAGCATGGGTTTAGCCTTAACTGTTTGGCTCAATGAATAGAGCGTCAGCCTGCAGACTGAAAGGTCCCAGGTTTGACTTCAGTCAAGGGCATGTACCTTGGTTGTGGGCACATCTTCAGTAGGAGGTATGCAGGAGGCAGCTGATCGATGTTTCTAACTCTCTACCCCTCTCCCTTCTTCTCTGTAAAAAATCAATAAAATATATTAAAATATATATATAAATAAATAAAAAATAAAGGAGCATGGTTTTATTCTCAAGAAAAATAAAATAGCCCTAACCAGTTTGGCTCAGTGGATAGAGCGTCGGCCTGCGGACTGAAGGGCCCCAGGTTCAATTCCGGTCAAGGGCATGTACCTTGGTTGCAGGCACATCCCCAGTTAGGGGATGTGCAGGAGGCAGCTGATCAATGTTTCTCTCTCATCGATGTTTCTAACTCTCTATCGCTCTCCCTTCCTCTCTGTAAAAAATCAATAAAACATATTTTTTAAAAATAAAAATAAAAATAAAATAGCCCTAGCTGGTTTGACTCAGAGCCTCGACGGCCTGTGGACTGTAGGGTCCCAGGTTGGATTCTGGTCAAGGGCACATGCCCGCAGTGCGGGCTCAATCCGCAGTAGGGGGCGTGCAGGAGGCAGCCAATCAATGATTCTCTCTCATCATTGATGTTTCTATCCCTCTCCCTCTCCCCTCTTCTCTGAAATAAATAAAAATATATTTTAAAAAACAAAAATAAAATAAAAATAAGAAAAAGTAGTACTGTAGATATTAAATTAACCTTCAATGGCCGAGAAACTGAGTAGCTATATAATAGACTCAGCTGAAAATATATTTTGACTTTGCCCAAAACAATTTTTAAAATATATTTTTATTATTGATATCATTATAAATATCTCCCATTTCCTCTCCCCGTAATCCCCCTCCCGGCCCCTACCCCACCCGCCCAGGTTTTCACTACCCTATTGCCCACGTCCATGAGCTATGCATATAAGTATATAAGTTCTTTGGTTTATCTCTTCTTTTCCCCCCCAACCCCACATTGAGGTATGTCAGTCTGTTCCATGCCTCCATGCTTTAGGTCTTATTTTGCTGGTCAATTCATTTTGTGAAATAAGCCAATCTGAGAAAGACAAGTATCACATGATCTCATTTATTTGTGGAATCTAATGAACAAAATGAATTGACCAAAACAACTTTTGAGTTTGAAGCACCTACTGGTAGAGGAAGTACAAAAAGCAGAAGATGAGGTATTTAGGTAACAGGGAACAAAAGATAATATGAAACTTGAGTAATCTGAAGGCCTTTTTAAAAAACTGGTTACTAGTAAATCGACAACTAACAAGAAAATTCATAAAGATAATAAATACAAATACCAAGACAATGTTTAAAACACCAGTCTCCCAAGTTCCCAAGTTTTAAATTTATCTCAAGTAATACCATAATCAATAAAGTTTCTGTTTAATCAATACTTTATACAGAAATAGCCTACTTAAATATCACTATGCCCCCAAATCCTTTTGAAATACTTAAAATCGGTTTACCTTAATTTGATAACAGATAATGATGTGCACAATAAAAAAGTCTGTCCCATGCCTCCATGCAGAAATACCAACTGTTTGCCATTAACGTAAACAAATATTTGTAAAACTAATCTTAACTCAGCCAATCTGAAAGCCTGTGTGCTGTAATGCCAAAAAAATGTCACATCCATATCTGTGGAGAACATGTAAAGCCAAGCCAAGCAAAGTCTAAAGCAAAACCTGCCACGAAACCTAAAAGATTAAAAATAAATAGCTAAATATTTTCAGTAAAAAGAACAAAACAACGTTTTCAATAACCCAGTAAACTTATTTGGGGGATCGAATCTGGAAAGGTATCATTTTGCTCACATAAGGTACCTACCACCTGGCCTGGGTTGAATTCTAGACTGGGTTGCTCCACGTTTACTCAAAGCACAGTTACTACCAGTGGAGCTGCTACAAAGACGCAGGGCGCTCGCTTTAACTCCTACACCCAGCATATCGTGGGTTGTCAAACCATGCTCCCAATCTGCAGCATGGCAGGGTAATGGTTTACACCTGCAATTTCCAAACAAAAACGTAAGATTTACTTGCCCCGTGATGGTGACTTCTCAACTCTTAAAATAATTTATAAAAGCACCAGCTGAGCATGAACTCCTGCTCCAAAATTGCCAATTCATTGAAGCCTTTTCGTGTAAGCGGTAACAGAATACTGTCCTCTGAATGCAGACAATACCGGCGACCCACGCCAGGCATTGATTTGTAGTTGTTTTCCCAATGGGGTGATGGATTTGCGCTCAGCTACTCACGGTGTCTACTAGGTCCCCCTGGTGACCAACAGCACCTGAGGCAGTAGAAGGGTTCAAAGGCACCAACTGACAGCGGGACAGAGGGTGGACCGGGAATCATGAAAAATGAACGCAGGAACAGGACACATGACATGACTGAGAATAACGTTTGCGTTGCCGGGGTGTTTGAGATCGCCACCAGACACGGTTCCCTTTCCTTCTAAAAAGCAAACACCCATCGACTCGCCCGGGTCTCTGAGTCCTGCCTCCCATTTAAATCACGAGCGAAGGGAAGACAGAACCAAGGAGCTCAGCACGAGGCACACGCCGCTTCTCGGGCGCTCGGGGAAAACACTGCTGTGACAAATTGCCATCCTTTTCTAAAATATGGAGGAATGACACACCACCTTACCCACCGCCGTTGGAAGACCCAGGGCACAGAGTCGAGAACAGCCGACCTGCGGGGCCCACCGGGGAAGGGGGAGCGCACGGGACCGGGGAGAGACAGGGGCACGTCCCGAGCCCAGACCGCCGGGCCCCGACTGCCAGGGGTGTTGGGTCGCCCCGGAGTCACGTCTCGCGGCTCCTGGGGGGCCAGCGGTGCGAGGGCGAGCCGGGCCGAGAGACCTGGGTTCCCGAGCCCCGCCGGCCGGTCGGGGCAGCGGTGGGGACGGGGCAGCGCTGCCTCGGGGCTGCGGTGCCGGGGCGGCGGGGAGGGCGCGCCGCCAGTTGCGACAAGCAGGGGGCAGGCGTGTTCGGGGGGCGCTGGACCCGG
>NW_005871158.1:3425811-3454534 GCF_000147115.1 Myotis lucifugus
CCCCCCCAATAAAAAGGGAAGGGGCGCCTCTCCTCCACCGGAAACAAATCCAATTGCGCCTCGCGCTTAAAGGGGAGGCGTGCGGAAGAGGGAGGGGGCGCCGCGGCCGCAGGGTGTCGCTGGCTCCGGCGCGGGCGGGGTGAGGGCGTGCGCCTCCGGGCCGGAGAGCGCCGACCTCTCCGACTGCATCCAAGTGGCCGCCGGCTCCCGGCAGCCCTGTTGCGCATCCCGCCAGCCCGCCCGGCGTCACGGAACCCCCTTTGGACTCTGCTCCTGCAGTGCGGATGCGTCTGGGCCGGCGGCATGGAAATGCAAGGGGAGCTTGGGACTCCTTCCTTGGGGACGGGCTAGGTCTCCCTCGCGCACAGAGGCGGGTGCGGCTCGGGGAGGGGGCGCCTGCCGCAGCCCGAAACGCCGACCCGCGCATCCCTGAGGACGGGGCTCCTCGCCGCCAGGCCAGCCGATGCGGACAGGGCTACTCTGTGCTGAACTCGCCTTGACCCCCGAAATCCAGTTTGCTTCTAAGGGCCTTAATCTATTTTTAAAATATACTTTTTTAAAAAAATCTGTCCTTTTTCATTTGTATTGTTTTCAAACAGCTTCAGAGTTTTCCTGGCTCCACCCAGGGACCCTGATTCAAAAGAAAGAAAAATATTACTGAATTAAATACGGTCCTGAAGACTGGAGACCTGGGACGTGGCACAGCTACTCGGTTAAGGCAACATAACACAGGGTGTGGTGTCTTTCTTTTGACAGTGAAGTCCAAATAAGGGAAAAGAGAGACACCCTAGTGGGAGAACAGCTGTTGATAGGAGTGACTCTTAGTGGAGGAAGATGTGTTTTTGCTTCTTTTCACCCCACATGCCACCTTTCGTGTGATTCCAACAAAGTTTAGGGGGCCATTTAGAACCCCTTGGGGCCTGTGGCTCTGAGAAGTGTAAGTGGTTTCCCCAGAAGCAAACCTGGACACACTCTCACGGCAGCTTTTACCTAAGCCTTGTTCTGGTGCTTTACTTTTTTGAAGAGATACCTTCTTGTCTACTCTTCACCCCCCGCCCCCTGAACCCCCCAAGCACAGACTCAGGTTTTAAACCTGGGTGATATTTTACTGCTGGCAGATAAACCCATTTTTCATTGATTTTTTCAGCTTAGGTTAACAGACCAGTAATTTCTGAGTAAGCTAATAATGGATCCTATTGGTTTAATTCATTCATTCAAAAAATAAATATTAATTGAGCACCCAGACATTGTTTTAGTTGATCTGGTTATATATATGAACAAAACAGACAACAAACAAACCCGCCCTTGTAGAGATTACATTTTGCGGGTGGGGGCAACAGGAAATAAGTAATAAATGTAACAAATACAAAAATCAAATAGGATAATAAAGTTGATAGGGGATATGAAAAAAGAAAACATCAATAGAGATGAGGAAGACTATAAGAGTAGGTTTGAGGAGACAGATCAAAAGTTTATTTTTGGACATTTGCATTTGAGATATTTATTAGAAATCCAAGTGGTGATTTGGGGTAGGCAGTTGTACATATAACCTGAGCTTCAGGACAGTGGTCCAAGCTAGAGATATATGAAAGATACCAGCATTTAGATGATATTTAAAGCCAAGAGACTAGACAATAGCACCAAGGGGGTGTGTAAATGGAGAGAAGAGAACCAAGGATGAAGTCTTACAACTTCAAGGAGGGAGAAGTGAATGAGCCAGCAAAGGAGCCTGACAAGGAGCAGCCATGAAGTAGGAGAACCAAAAGTGAGTGCCTAGACGCCAAGTGAAGGTAGTGTATCAAGAAGGAGTTATTACTCCTAAGTGAATGAGAACTGAGACTTGACCATTGGATTTAGTACCATGGAGGCCAACGGTAACATTTCAATGGAGCAGGGTGTGGGGGAGGAAGGAGGGGGTATTGATTGGAGTGGGTTTAAGAAAAAATGGGAGGAGAGGAATTGGAGATGACTAACAGTATAGGAAATTATTTTGAGAAGTTCTCTTACAAAGAGGAGCCCCAGAATGAGATAGTAACTGGCAGTGAAAGTGAAGTCAAAAGTAGGCTAACAGCCCTGGTCAGGTGGCTCAGTTGGTTGGAGCATCATCCCGTACACCCAAAAACTTTGGGTTGGATTCCCAGTCAAGGCACATACCTGGTTTGTGGGTTCAATCCCTGGTTGAGGCACATAGGCAACCAATCGATGTTTCTCTCTCCCCCTCCCTTCCTCTCTCTCTAAAAAATCAATTAAAACATATCCTCGATGAGGATTTTTTTTTTTAAGTAGGTTGACAAAAAATTGGGAGAACTATTTGTTTCTAATGAGGATGATCTGGAAGAGAAGGCAAAATTTATGTAGGCACAAGAAGAGAGAATTGTTGGAGAGGTATCCTTGAGAAGGAAAGAGAATTTGGAATCTAGCACACAAGTGAATGAATAGTCTGCAGACAGGAGCACGGACTATCTATGGAAACAGGCAAGCAGTTGGGCAGAAGTGGTTGTGGGAATTTGTGAAAGTTCTCTTTTGATTGTTTCCATTTTCTCAGAGACAGGAAGTAAGGTCATCAGTGGAGAAAGAAGAGGTGTGGAAGAATAATGGAGGCTTGGGGAGAGAAGTGAAGGTGTAAAATACTCATTTGGAAAGGTAAATGGACTGAGAAAAACCATCATGTGCTTGCTGGATGTCATAAAGGGCCCGCTTGAGTTGCTAGTGATAAATTTAAGTGGGACAAGTCAGTGTGATGGTGGTGGTTTTCTTAATTGATTGATTTAGAGAGAGAGGAAGGGAGAGAGAGAGAAACATCAATTTGATACTCCACTTATTTATGTATTCATTGGTTGATTCTTATATGTGACTGGTGATCAAACCCTCAACCTTGCCTTATGGGGATGACACTAACCAAGTGAGCTACCCAGCCAGGGCCTGATTGTGCTGTTTTCAAAGACTCCAGCAATAATCAGCTACCAGAGTGAAGGCTCAGAGTAGGCTTAGAATTCTATTTAATCGGGCTTTACCAAGGCAGTAAGAGCAAGGAGAGAGGAGCAAGGGAATTGAGGATGTAAGGGAGTGGTTATGATTCACAATGGAGTTTAAGACGAGGAACCAGTGGATGTGGACAGATTAAGGACAGAGAAAAGGTGGTAGGATCAATTAATTGCAAGTCCTTGTGGGGTTGAGGGACAATAGGAGTCAGAGAACAAGAGAGAATGGTCTGGAAAGACATTCCAGGGGTCTGGATCCATTTTTTATATATATTTGCTGGCCGCTTTCACCACTCCTCTTTTCCCTGTGCCCCACATTTGGGAAAACTGATAAGAAAGCCTGGGTGCTCATTCCTTTGGTGCCAGTGGGAAGTTCAAACCATGTAAGACCCAAACCATGTGAGAAAACCTTCACCCTGGTCCCACCCCAAACACCATAAAACCCCAAGGCACCTCCTTTCTCTGTCCCCTCAAGCTATATTCATACTAGTTTGGAGCCTGCCCTGCTCTTCCCAGGAAACTTCTTTATGTGAGTGACAAGCCTTTTCATACTCTGTTGGTACATGTGTAATATCATCAGTGTCGACATCCAAACCAAATTTTAGGTGTAGTCCATCTCACTTCTGCAAGAGTTACCACAGCAACATGGTAATTAGAGTGGGATGCATGAGATTAAGATGAAGTCTAAGGTGGAATGAGATAATGGAATGGCAGTCAAATGGCTGAGGAGGGTGGAATATGTTACTGGAAGAGAATCAAGGTGAAGGTGTCATAAGGATTCCCTATTCCATATTGAAAACAACAAGACTTAGGACAGGAGAGGTGCTGGAAAGGATCCCAGTAGTCAGAAGCTGAAGTTGAGAAATAAGGCAAAGTGATCTATGAGTGCGTAGGTGACTACCACAATGAAGAGAGTGACAACATCAGAGGACATGAGTTTAAAAAAAAGCAAATATTGGTCAGGAGGAGTAATTAAAGAGAAAAAAGGGAGAATAGCTTGAAAGGAGCAATGAAGAGCAAGGAGGATATCTCTTTCACCTCCAAGTCCAGTGGTGTGAGGGCCCTGGGAAGGCTGCAGGGACAACATCCACAGGGAATGAGCCAGGTTTGCTTTAGAACAAAAAGTGAAGGAAATATTCAGGGGAGAGATGGAGGATACAGAAGGTTTTGCTGATGATGGCTTGTGGATTCCAGAGGACACAGTGGAAGAGTCTTAGAAATTGGGTAGTGGTGGGAAAGCGTTCAAAATAGGTGATATGAAGAGCCTTAAGTGGGTCAGTGGGTGGGAGAGGAAGGGTGTCTGGGATTTCCTGCGGTAAGGGCTATCAACGGATAATAAGGACAAAGTTTCAGCCAAATGAGAAGAAATGATTGTTCAGTTTCCATTTAGAGTCAACAAAGATGAAATGTAGTTAAAATTTTCTTCTTCAAAAGGGGAAAATTCATTTAGATCATTTTCATTTCAAATTTGAGTTGTTTCCCTTGTTATCATATGTCCCATGAGCCTGAGAAAGAAACCTGGGGCTCAAACAGCCCCCCAGGGTCCAGGCTGGGAACCTCATTGTATGTAGGTGGACTTCCACTTTTGTTTTTTTGTTTTTAATTAAATCTTTATTGTTCAGATTATTACATTTGTTCCTCTTTTTCCCCCCCATAACTCCCCTCCTCTCAGTTCCTGCCCCACCCTCCGCCCTCACTCCCCACCCACTGTCCTCATCCATAGGTGCACGATTTTTGTCCAGTCTCTTCCCGCATCTCCCACACCCCTTTCCCCCCCAAGAATAGTCAGTCCATTCCCTTTCTATGTCCCTGGTTCTATTATAATCACCAGTTCATTCTGTACATCATATTATTTATTCACTTGATTCTTAGATTCACTTGTTGATAGATGCATGTTTGTTGTTCATAATTTGTATCTTTACCTTTTTCTTCTTCTTCCTCTTCTTAAAGGATACCTTTCAGCATTTCGTATAATACTGGTTTGGTGGTGATGAACTCCTTTAGCTTTTCCTTATCTGTGAAGCTCTTTATCTGACCTTCAATTCTGAATGATAGCTTTGCTGGATAAAGTACTCTTGGTTGTAGGTTCTTGGTATTCATCACTTTGAATATTTCTTGCCATTCCCTTCTGGCCTGCAAAGTTTCTGTTGAGAAATCAGCTGACAGTCGTATGGGTATTCCCTTGTAGGTAATTGACTTTCTTTCTCTTGCTGCTTTTAAGATTCTCTCTTTGTCTTTTGCTCTTGGCATTTTAATTATGATGTGTCTTGGTGTGGTCCTCTTTGGATTCCTTTTGTTTGGGGTTCTCTGCGCTTCTTGGACCTGTAAGTCCATTTCTTTCACCAGGTGGGGGAAGTTTTCTGTCATTATTTCTTCAAATAGGTTTTCAATATCTTGCTGTCTCTCATCTTCTGGCACCGCTATAATTCTGATGTTTGTATGCTTGAAGCTGTCCCAGAGGCTCCTTACACTATCTTCATATTTTCGGATTCTTTTTTTCATTTTGCTTTTCCAGTTGGGTGTTTTTTGCTTCTTCGCATTTCAAATCTTTGACTTGATTCTTGCGCTCCTCTGGTCTGCTGTTGGGTGTCTGTATAATATTCTTTATTTCAGTCAGTGTATGCTTAATTTCTAGTTGGTTCTTCATCACAACATCGAGGGTCTCATTAGATTTCTTGAGGCTCTCATCAAGTTTATCGGCAGTTTCTAGCAAATTATTGAAAGCCCTTAAAAGTGCGTTTTTTAGCTCTATATCCTCCATTTCTGTCATGTTTTTTTGTCTCCGCATTTTTTTATGCTTTCTTGGTGCACCCCCTTGTGGTCTTTTTGCGCAGTCTTGTTGTAGTTAAGCCTTTATTGTTGTCGGCAATACGGGGGGGGGGGGGGGGCGGTGAATTGACCTCCAGGCTAACTGGCTATGAGAGTCAGCTGTGTCTGCAGTGGGAGAGCTTCTGTGCTGAATCTCTAGGGCAGTGCTAATCTAGCCTTTGCCTGAGGCTATTCGGCAAATGCCTCTGTGCAGGGCTTGGGTGGGGCGGGTCCCAGGGGATCTACAGGGCGGGCGGAGTGAGCAGTTATGGCTGCTCTCAGTTCCGTCTCCAGCAGCTCTGCAACCGCTGCAAACCTCGGAGAGAAAGCTGCCTTCCCGCTTCTCCGCTTTGAGTCTGGGTCCCTAGAGACTCGCCCGGATCTGGAGCTCAGAGTCTGAAACTCCCTCCCGATTGAAAACAACAACCGCGCCCTCCGCCGCCGGCCCGCTCCACATGCACTCCGCACCTTAGTATTTCACTTCCGCACTGCGCCTCCCTCTGAGTCTCCTATGGTTTCCTCTTTCCTCCTAGTTGTAGAACTTCCACTCAGCCAGCCTTCCTGTGGTTCTGGATGATGTCCGTTCCATCTTTTAGTTGTATTTTTGAAGTGGTTGTTCGAGGCAGCAAACTCCGGGGTTAACCTATGCCGCCATCTTGGTTCTCCCACTTTTGGTTTTAAAACCACCAAGTGTATGAGTCCTAAGAAGGATCCCAAGCATGTTGGCCTGTGGCAAAGTTAAGTAGGACACATTCTACCTCTTGATATGGCCCTTCTTTTCACTCTTGTTACAGTGGCCCTGCGAAGTCTTAATGTCATACACTGGACCTACCATACAAACATCCACATTTATCTGGCACCCATTCTTATGAAGTTTAAAAGTTTTTGTTTTTCTAAGTAAAAGCTAATCCAAAATTAATCCATATGGTTGTGTTCAGAGGTACTAATTTGTGGCCTCTTAGTCGCCATGTGTAACGTAACGTTAGCCTTCCAGAGACAAAGGAATAACTCCATTGGCTTAAAATACATGAAATCAAGATCAGTGGTCTTCAAATTTTTTGTTTACACACTACTAAAAGAATTTTGAAAAGTACATGTATCCCTGCCCAGTTTTTATAACAACATCCAATTTTTTTTCTCATAAAATTAAATAATTGTAAAGGAAGTCATTTCCAGTGTTCTGTTGTAAATATTGGCATTTAAAAATAAAATGGTCTCTCATATCTTAAGTGTGGAATATAAATGCCATGGTGATTTGATACCATTTAAAGAGTAAATGAAAAAAAAAATATTTCTTTAGCTATTAAATCTGTAACAATGTTCCCTTTTCTTCTTAACTTTTTAAAAATATTTTTCATTTTTCAATTACAAATGTACAATATTAGTTTCGGATGTACAACCTTGTGATCACACATTTATTTAACCTGCGAAGTAATCACCTCGATAAATCCAGCACCCATCTCACACCATATATAGTTACTACAATATTACTGACTATATACCCTGGGGTATACTTTACATCCCCATGAGTATTTTGTAACTACTAACTTTCTTCTTGAACTTTTGTAATTCTACTTCCCTTATACAATTTTACTCTTTTTTTTTAACTTTTTTTTTTAATATATTTTATTGATTTTTTACAGAGAGGAAGGGAGAGAGATAGAGAGTTAGAAACATCGATGAGAGAGAAACATCGATCAGCCGCCTCCTGCACACCTCCCACTGGGGATGTGCCCACAACCCAGGTACATGCCCTTGACCGGAATCGAACCTGGGACCTTTCAGTCCGCAGGCCGACGCTCTATCCACTGAGCCAAACCGGTTTCGGCTACAATTTTATTCTTTTACATATATTTTATGCACTTTAATCTACTATTCAACCTTCACACTCTCTGCAATAAAAATGAACTGACCTTTTGTCCCATCACCGCATCTTTGATAATTTTTTTATTCAAAATTTAGCTGTTCAAAGTGATTTAACCTTTACAGAATAAACAAGTTTCAGTTTATCCTGCAGGTTTCTTTTCTTTTGTGGTGGGTTTCTTTTCTGTGGGCCTTTTCTCAGCTGCTGGTAGCTGCAGCCTTTATCTATTTATTTATTTATTTATTTTACTTTTACCACCAAAGGCTTCTTCTGCTTCCTAACAACAATAGCCCTCAGGCTCCTTGCCTGGAACCCTCTTCTCATCTGATTTGGCTTCTAGCGCTGGTGCTGCTATATTCACCAGGGCTTGTGGTGCTCGGGCTTGTGGTGCTCGGCCTGGTGAAGAATGGTGTTCCAGCTCATAGTCTTCGCATATGGATTTAGCTTCTCAGGGTTTTCAGTGGCTTCTCCTTCAGGACTCTGCAATGCATCTTCTTGTGTGGTGCTTGGAGGGTGGCAGCTTTACGTCAGGTGCCATACAGATCAGCTACTTACAGAAAGCATTTTCAGTTCAAACGCAGAAACAGCCCACATGCCCACCAGGAGCAAGTTTCAAAATGTTCAGTTTGTTTACATTAAGCAGGTAATTCCAGGGATGTTTCTGAAGGCTTTGATGATACCATTGTCCTCAGTATAGATGATGCAAGATCCTCTACACTAGATATAACGACAGTTTCTCATTTTGCCCTTATTAGTTATCATTTGCTGAGAGACATAGAGCTTTTCTTTTTTTTTTTTTACAGGTTTGGAATTTTTATCTATATTGTTGAAAGTATTACATATGTCCCCTTTTTATTCCCCATGGACCCCTTCTAACCCTCCCCCTCCACCCCCACCCCAGGCATAGAGCTTTTTTATATCATTCCAGGCCTTAACTTTCTTAAGGAGCAAAACAGCCTCCTTGGTCTTCTTGTAGTCTTCAGCTTTATCTTCAACCACCAAAGAAGTTCAGGAACTTCCTCAGTATGATGACCTTTAGACATGAGCAGTGCTGGAAAGGCCGAGATAGACAGGGTAGAGCAGATGTCGTATCTCTCCTGTGTTTTATTCACTCTAAGTTGCCAACAGTGCCAGGTTTTGGTTGTGCAAACATGCGACCCCTACAATAAAAGTACCCTGGCCAGAACAATGAATCCCACCACCTTGAACTCTGGGAATCTGAGCCACAGCTCTGCCAGTACCCCAAGGCTGACAGGTTTGATGACCTGCCAATTCACTGTCAGCATAGGGCTGTCTATTTTTTTTTTTTTTGCTCAGGTTGGTGTACAAAGTTCACAATATTGGCAAAGTGACATTTTTGCCAGGTGATTCCCCCTTTTGGGGGCACACAGATATTAATGGATGAGCACACGCCATGACGGGAAGAGGAAAAGGTCACACTATGGTGCATACTCATCCATTGATACCATATATTGACATTTTAATGCCTTTTACTTTTATTTTCAAATTTTAACTTTTGAATATGTAATACTCTCACTTGGTTCAAAAAAATAAAACTAAATAAAAAGTATACATTGAGAAGTCTTATTCTCATACTCATGCCCTTCTACCTTGTCCCGGCTTTGCATAGATAATTACTTCTGTTAAATTTTAATGCCTTTTTTCTAGTGCCAGTGTTCCTTCATATATATAAATAAAAGCAAAATTGAATATGTATTTTTAAATTGAATATATATATTTTATCCCCCTTTTCTTACATTAAAAAAATGGATTGTTACATTTTTTAAAAAACGACAATGACAATTTACTAATTAGATTAATGAAAATGTACTAATTAGACCAATATCAAATCACACTCATGGTAAGAACCCTTCCTTTCCCTTTCCCTTGATAATGGAGTTGGATCACAGAATTCACCTCACATTCCTCAAGGACATTTCAGAAACCCATGGTGCTTTGAGTTCAGTACCAATGAAAGCAGAGGTTGCAAATGGCAGCCCTTGGCAGACAGGTTTTTTTTGGCCCAACATTTACAGATTGGGACATTTTACATAAAGGTCAAGATTTCTAACTTTTTTGAAAATGAAATGATCAGCTAACCAAGCCTTTCATTCACTCAATATCAATGAGTGGGCACTGAGTACCACATCCTCCTCTGTGGGATCTGTGCTCTGCAGTGTGCCACAGTCTCCCTTTCTCCCTCATTTTCCTGCTCCAGCCCCCAGACCTTAATTATCTTTCCAGGTTGATCCCTGTAGGCATTTGACTTTGTGACCTCTGAGTTAACATCATAGTGAGTGATTTGGGAAAGTAGGCTCAATCAGAGACTTCTTTGAAGTTTTAAAATGGGAAGCAAGAAATGGGCTAGTGAAGAGAATAAAAGAGAGGAAATTAGGCTCTGGATTAATGATTCAGTTAAAAAGAAGCCATATTTTACATGAAATTTCCCCAAGAACAGAATAGACAAATTTTATACTGTTTAGCCTACACCCACTAGATGGTATAGAGCAGTGATGGCGAACCTATGACACGCGTGTCAGAGGTGACACGCGAACTCATTTTTTTTGGTTGATTTTTCGTTGTTAAATGGCATTTAAATATATAAAATAAATATCAAAAAATATAAATCTTTGTTTTACTATGGTTGCAAATATCAAAAAATTTCTATATGTGACACGGCACCAGAGTTAAGTTAGGGTTTTTCAAAATGCTGACACGCCGAGCTCAAAAGGTTCGCCATCACTGGTATAGAGTATTATTGGTAAGGCAAGGTGATAACTGAATTTGCACCACAGGAAAAATGAAGTCTGTTGTAAGTCATGAGAATGTAGACTAAAATGAGAGACAGGGCTCTCTTTTATCTTCTATTAAAAGGCAAGTTGGATATTGAATAAAAAACTATTATGATTTCCTGGCTTTCAACTAACACAACCATCAAACATTGTGAATCTATTATATACAAAATGTTATAAAATGATGTTAAGAGTGTAGAAAACAAGAAAACTAATATGAAGTAGGGCAGGTATTTTCTGTATCTGGTTTTAATATAGAATTATTCAGAATAAAGGGAATGATTAGAATTCTAAGTCATTGTTATGTCCCTAATGCCTACCATAGCACCTGGTAAATAGAAGGTAATATGCAAACATTTGTTGAAAGAGTAAATGAATGAATAAATGAGGCTGAAAAGTAAAAACAAAAAATAGATTTTAACAATGTTCTTTTAAACTTAAAAAGAATATTCAAAACCTGAAATGGTATCATAAATGACAATCTTTTTAAATTTTATTTTTATTGATTTCAGAGAGGAAGGGAGAGATAGAAACATCAATGATGAGCGAGAATAATTGATGGGCTGCCTCCTGCACACCCCACAGTAAGCATCAAGCCCCCAACCCGGGTATGGGCCCTGAGGAGGAATCAAACTGTGACCTCCTGGTTCATAGGTTGATGCTCAACCACTGAGCCACACTGGCTGGGTATAAATAATAATCTTTATTCCATTACTTATTCTTACCAGTACTAAAGAAATATTGGTTTTTACTTATTTATTTGTTTGGTTGGTTTTTGTGGAATAGTTCCTTAAGGAAAGGAACAATCTATAATAATTTGGTGCTAGGATTTTGTCTGACTTGAGTCATTACACTATAATTCTGGGAATTGAAATTCCGTTTAATGAAAATGTTGCACTTAAAGCCTTATATTGAGAATTCGCAGTAACTGTAGCAAGTGTGTCAGAAATTATCTTATAAAACCTGCCACATGGGAGTTATTGAAGGAATTACCTTGTTATGGTGGGTTATGAACAGGTTATGAACAGTGGGATATGGAACTGTCTGAGAATATTTTCAGCCCCTAGCAATAATCTCTGGGCTTTTTATAGACAAACTGTCATTATCACAATATTCAAATAGCACCCACAATATGGTTTCACTACCCTGTTACTTTTGTGTAGAAGGCTATGCCATGCTCTCTACCAAAGGGGACAATTGCATAGAGACATCTTGCAGCAAAGAACTACCTGATAGCACTTCCACAGCACTGTTCACTGGGTGATTCATAGTGTTTTCTTCCTTTGAAGACCAGCCCTAAGTGTTTCCCAGTTCTCTTGAGCACAGGAATAACCGTCTAAACGCAGGAAGCATCGATTCTCTCAGATGACAGCAGGGATCTTCGAGAACCCAGATGTTTCCTTACTGATTACCCCAAGTAAAATCCAGTTAGAACTACACGATTCAGAAAATGTAGTAAGGGTTCCAACCTTCTTATGGAGCATGTTCCTGATCTTTCCTGAGTTTTTTTCTTTCTTTTTTCTTTTCTCTTTTTCAGTGTTTTTTGTTTTCATGTAATGATTAGGAGCTATCCAGAGAGGGGAAGAGAACCAGTCTTGAATATAGCCACTGGGATAGGACTGGAGCTTAAGAATACTGACATGCCAACAGGTATTTATTCAAACTATTTCAAAATATCAGGCTATAGTTCATGAAAGCAATTGTCAATACGGGGCCCAAGGCAGCGATGTACATTGAGTCAAGTAGGCACAAAGTCAAGTCGCTCACAGGGAGATAGTACTCTGGGATTCAGATAAGCAAGTAAGTTGAAAGTGGTTATTGGAAGGTCTTGGCAAAGATTGTCAGTGTCCATAACCACCATTTGTGTGAAGGGCAGGGCTCTAAACCTAGAGGTGATCTACTGTGCTAGACAGGCAACTGGAAGATAAATTTTGGAATAGGGACAAAGACCCAGGTCTAATTATCAGAACAGGGAGACATGGAGAGAGTTTAGGATATTATCAAAGTAAAAACAGTGTCAAGGATGACTTGACCATAGATCACAGGCTATGGGGTTGAAATTGTTTAAAAATCTTTCTCAGGTGAGAAGAGGCTGAGGAATTTGCCAAAGGTCATGCTGGAAAGCTGTACAAACAGAATTTTATCACAGGCTATCTGACTCCCCACATATTTCTGCTGCTTTGCTCCATTCGGCTTAAAATAAAACAAAGATTATACAAGTATAGCTGAGAATAAATCTTTACACCAGTTATCTATTGTCCTAATGGAGAAGAAGGAAAAAAAAACCCCAGTGACTATACCTCTTTTCTTAGAATATTAAGCCTCAGAAGAATAAAAGAAGTCAGAGAATCAGAAAGAAACCATTATTGTCTTTTTCAAACCTGAAAAACGTATCTTGGTAAGGGCTGCATTTGCTAAAGAAGTGCATGGATTTGCAAAACCCAGTTGTTCTCTACACTGTGTTTTAGGTGGTGGATTTTCTGCTTCACCACCACCCAACCTTATGTGGAAAAAAAGAATTCAAGTGTCCTAGTTGCCTTCATTTCCTTTAGGTTTGTCTTATTAGAGAAGCTAATGAGGAGGAAATGTAGAAGCCAAAAGGTAAGTAGGAAGAAACTAAAGAAGAGTTGATTATTTGAAAAAACGTGTTGAAGAACTGTGTAATGGAATCCAGTGATCTCCATGACTGCCCAGTGCATTGCAGAGACTTGAAGCTGTGGTGCAGTTTGAATTTGGGTTAACAACATGAAGGCATATTGAGACATTTACATACTATTCCGGAAAATATAGAAACGACTGGATTTATCTCTCTAATTCCAAACAAAATTACAACTGTACAATCCTAGAGTCACATAATTCGCAAATTTTTAAGGGACAAGAGCGTTACATATTTATTTATATGAAAAATATATTGTCGATAGGAAATGTTAGGTTAGGTGGCTCAGGAGGCGGCATAAGAAATAAAGACAGTCCAGTGAATCAGAAAAAGAAAGAAAAGGAAAAGGTTTATTTCTGCGTCCCCGGGAGACCCACGTACCCCAAAAGACAGGGCACGTGGATTCACGACAACAGGGAGGGGGGGCGCTTTTTTTATACTGTGGTTGGGTGAGGGGCGGGGACATGAGCTGAGGTATTCAGTTGAGGAAGTTTCAGCTGCAGGGGGTCAGCAAGGTATTCAGGAAGGAGTCAGTATCTGTGTGGGGGTCGGTGTTGATTCAGGGAGAAGCCAGTATCTGTGTCTGGCAAGCTGATCTGTGAGAAATGCCAGGGGGAGTCCATTATCTCGTCACACGTCTGCATGTATCCGATCCTGGGCTCTCTCCGACCTAACAGGGAACAGCTGGCTGTATGTATGCCTTAAGAATGAACTCGCCTAAAAAAAGAATGGACTCTCTTAAATTCCTATAACCTTTCAAAAAAGAGCCAGTGTATCCCTATGAAATGGCACAATTCAATGAGATTAATTAAACACTAGTTTCAAACTTGGGACACTAAAAATAAATTCTCTCTTATAAGTGTTTGTGAATGTTAAAATATTTTACCCATTTAAAAAAATCTAAATTTACATGTTAAAAATTTGGTGATAAGCTAAAAACACATGTCAAAGGAACAAAATTTTCTTTATATGAAAAAATAGATATTAAGAATTAATGATTTAGCAAAGTTCTTACTTTAAATTCTTCCCAGATAATTATTTTATTACTTGCATTACCAACAATAAAGTTTCTATTGAATTCAGATCTTTTAAACTGTATGTTCTGTTTTTGCCTTCCTGAGAGTCACACCTAAAGAAGGCTAAGCAAACCCTCCCCTTTAATCTGCATTTCCTCTTTCCAAAAGAGTATTTCCTCTTGATTTGCTCCACGTTAAGCTCTAAAAATGTCAGTTCTGGGATTGTGAACAATGGTGGTGATTTGCAAAAACAGGTTTTAAAAAAAAATCAAACAGGTAGAGGAAGCTGGCAGTGGGTATCTGCTAGGCAGTGGGCCATCAAGCATAGAAAAACAGGAGTCTAGAAATACACAAGAACCAAAGGACAGGAAAGATCGGTGATTCAGAAGCCAAAGGCAGGCAGAATTTAGAGTGTGCCAGAAACTAGGCAAGCAAACAGCAACCAAGTTGACCAGAAATTCCAAAGAAATGCTTTAAGAGACCAGGAGTGCAAAAAGCCAGGCAGGTGGTTAGGTGCCCAGTGAGCAAAAGGGGGTCAGGAGGTGAGAGCATGGCCTCTGCAAGAGGTCTGGACAGCAGAAGTCAAGCGCCCAGGCAAAGAAGTCTGCAAAGAAACCTTGATTTGCAGGCCAACTGGCATCCAGCTTGGGACTGTCAGGAGAATTAGAAAAAAGGAAACCGTAGTTGCCCAGTGAATATGGAGCTGGGCCAACCAGAGCAGGTCCTCCCTTTTCCTTCTGTTAACAAAAGATTTGACTCCATGACTAGATTGCTTGCTAATTTCTTCCCTTTGGACCAACTTTTATCCAAATAAAAGTTCACAACACTCTGTTGCTCTCTCCCTGGGTATGTGGAGTTCTTAATAGGTTCCTACCGATGCTACACTGATTCAACTTGGCAAGAGACTTACAGCGACTCAGGACAAGTTGGGAACTGAAAATGGATCCTGCCCATTGACTCAGCAGGATTGGAGAGCTTGCTTCTTAAGAATCCCAGAGCAAATCAGAACTTGCTGTCTCTAGGACATCTTACTGCATCCCTGTGTGGGTCTGATTTTGTTCCAAAGGTGGTTTTCTTACTAAAACAGAACTGTTGACAGCTGTTACCGTGTTATATTCTCCCTCTTTATAGAAAGCCAACAAAATTCTACAGATATGAAAGTCTGGTGACATTTCGCTTCTCTTTCTAAAGTACAGGTCTCTCAGAACCCACCTCCTGTCAAGGCCATCTGTGGAAACAGAATATTATATCTCTTTAGGCAGGAAGATATATCTGTTTCACTTCCTTCTTTTAAGCTGGGGACCATCTCATGTAGTTACTTTGATAAATAAATGACTTTCTGCTCATGCCTTACCTGACTGGGTTGATAGCATGTGAACAGAAACAATCTTTTCTGTCAAAGAAGGCAGTTGCCATTTTGAAACGCCAAAGGTCAACCCCTCCCTTTTTCCTTTAAATTAGCCAATCTTGAAAGAGTGTGAGCCTAAGCTCTGACCAATCAAGAATGAGGGACAGATGATGTGCATCAAACATAAAAGCCCCAGTGAACCGCTCACTCAGTGTGCCTGCTGCCAGACCCTGTGCGTGTACACCCTCCTGCAGGAGTAAAGATATTTGCCTTGCTGTCTGGCTCCTGAGTATCCTTTGTGTTCTATCATGACCCCTGATTTGGTGTGTGGGCGGGGGGACTCACCTTATTTCTAACATAACAGAAGATGAGGGCATTTTCCTATAAGATAAGATTTCTTTTACATTGGGTTCATGGAATGAGAACTGGTAGAGCCAAGTTTTCCATGCCCTCCTCCTCTTCACAGTCACTACAAGGTCTGACAGACAATTCTGGGCCACATTCAGTTTTGTTGAAACCCCTGTGGCAGTGATGGTGAACCTTTTGAGCTCGGCGTGTCAACATTTTGAAAAACCCTAACTTAACTCTGGTGCCGTGTCACATATAGAAATTTTTTGATATTTGCAACCATAGTAAAACAAAGACTTATAATTTTGATATTTATTTTATATATTTAAATGCCATTTAACAAAGAAAAATCAACCAAAAAAATGAGCTCGCGTGTTACCTCTGACACGCGTGTCATAGGTTCGCCATCACTGCCCTATGGTGAGGTTATTTATATGGCTTTGGATCAGACTACATGAGTTTGAATCCAAGCTCTGTAACTTTCCAACTCTATGGCCCTGAGTAAGTTACCTAATTTCTCTGGCCCCCAGTTTCCTCATCTCTGAAAAATAAAAATAAAAAAATGATCCTTAAGTCACAGGCTTGTTATGTGGATTAAATATATCTGAAAGTAATTTGCATATTGTAAATTTTCTGTGGACATTAAAAAACCTTTAAGTAAAAGTCCAGTACCTGAAGGGGATGGGGCAGACATCAGTCCCTCTAGGTTACCCATCGCAAGAATATTTATATCTGAGACTTTTATTCATGGTGCATAATTTGATTTTCAAAAAAGAAACCCCAAATCCCCCCAAAAGCCCCTCTTCTATAGATGGCTTTCTCTTGAATAAATAGAAATTTTCAGTGTGCTGGTCCCTAGAGAAAGTTTAGCTTAAATCCCCTTGTAACTTTAACGGTAATTCAGTAGATACTTTGGCATCACCATGCACTTAAAGATCAGAGTGTTACACCCAAGGAAACATGCTTGTAAAGGTTGGATCATTTATCATAGCTCACATGGTTAGTTATTATTTAAAACAGTTCAATGATTTAGTGGCATTCCACCTGTCTATCGATGTTGCCTCAGTTGGCACCACTGTCCCCCAAATGTCTGCATTAGCCAAGGCTCTTCTTTAGGTTGCTCAACTGTGCTGTGCTCCCTACTACCACATGGATTTTGTGGTAACTTTCTGTTACAAACATCTATTTATCCTGCAGGTCTCAATTCAGAGACATCTTCCCTGACTTTCAAGACAAGTTCTGATTCCACATGCTCCCAGAACCTATTTATGACCTGTAATTACATTCTATGAATTATTTGATTAATGTCTTTCTTCACTTCTATATCTATATTATAAAATCTATGAAGGCATAGGCCATGTCTAGTTTACCATTGTATCCACAGAACCTAACTGCATGCCTGGTGCATAGTAAGCGAGTAATAAATATTTAAATAAATGAATAAATTAACTGGGCCTAGAGTTTAAGTCTTTTAAAAAAATTTTATTGAATTTATTGGGGTGATATTAGTTAACAAAACTATGTAGGTTTCAAGTGTACAGTTCTATAATACATCATCTGCATATTGTATTGTGTGTTCACCACCCAAAGTCAAATCCCCTTACTTCACTATTATCCTCCTTTCCCTCTTCAACCTTCCCCCACCCCCCTTTCCCTCTGGTAATCCCCATACTGTTGTCTATGTCTATAAGGTTGGGTTTGTTTGGGGTTTTTTTGCTTAATCCCTTCACCTTTTTCCACCTAGCCCTCCTACCTTCCTCCTCTTGATAGCTGTCAGTCTGTTCTCTGTATTTATGAATCTGTTTCTATTTGTTTGTTTATTTATTTTGTTCATTAGATCCCACATATGAGTGAAATCATATGGTATTTGTCTTTCTCGGCCAGGCTTATTTCACTTAGCATACCATAGAGTTCAAGTCTTAGGACTTTTTTTCACTAACCAAAGATACAATAGTTTGAACTAGACAATGTTGACTTCACAGAGGTGTGCAACTCTCATGGTCACTCCAGAATTGTGACAACAGTGTTCACTGTTGAGGACACTGGTGTTAGTATGGTACACTCAGAAACCTTGTAGAACACTTTGGAATCTTGGTTTGAATCATGTGAAGTTTAGCAAATTTTATGCTTCAAAGATAAAGTGGATCCCTTAGTACCTTTTATTAAAAAAAGAGATTTGAGATCATTTATACAAATACATAAAATATAACAATGAAAATGTACTAGTATAAATGAGAAAAGGGGACAAAGGAAAAGTAAAAAAGTAGAAAAATATAATACCTAGGCATAAAAAAAATAATATAACTAGAGGCCTGGTGCACAGATTCATGCACATTGAAAGGAAATTAATTAGAAGAAATATTTTAGAGGCCAGGGAGGGACCGCAGGAGGTTGGCTCCAGGGCATGTCCGGCCCATCTCTCCCAGTCCCAATTGGCCAGACCCCAAAAGCAAGCTAACCTACCAGTAGGAGCATCTGCCCCCTGGTGGTCAGTGCGCATCATAGCAACTGGTTGAACAGTCAAATGAATGGTTGGACACTTAGCATATTAGGCTTTTATTATATGGGATGTAACCCTATATAATAAAAGGCTAATATGCAAATTGTCACCTCAACCAGGAGTTTGACCAGGGTGTGGGACTGGCCAGGCAACCTCCTGTGACCCCACCCGCTGGCTGGCCCAGAGCCATTAGGGGCGGGCCGGCCGGACCCCACCGGGCCTATAGTATAATATAATATAATATAATATAATATAATATAATATAATATAATATATATAATATAATATAATAAATATAATATGTAAGCACTGAAAGTTCATCCATGAACTTCTAAATAGGCACTGAGAAGCACAAAAATTTGGCTCAGCCCTATCCAGTTTGGCTCAGTGGATAGAGCATTGGCCTGTGGACGGAAGGGTCCCGGCGTTCGATTCTGGTCAAGGGCACATGCCCTGGTTGTGGTCTTGACCCCTGTAGGGGGTGTACAGAAGGCAACGGATCAATGATTCTTTCTCATCATTGATGTTTCTATTTCTTTCTCCCTCTCCCTTCCTCTCTGAAATCAATAAAAATATATTTTAAAAAATTTTGGCTCAAAGTTTTAATTAGATAAAGAGGACCAGATCCTCAGGAAGAAACACAGCGTTTCATATATTGTTGTGATATCTAGGTGATGTTCTCAATAATAATCCTACAGTATATACCATGGTGATTGTAATGTGGGTATTTCTTAAAGCACCTCTCAGTGTAGACCCAAGGCAAAATGTCAAAATGTAGGTTAGAAAAGGGCCAGGTCATGAGGGAGAGGGATGTTGAGGCAATGTAGCCCAAAAAACCTCTCCAAGGACAGGATCTATTTTAAAACCAACAAAATTGAACATGACTAAAGAATGGGTCCATTCCCATCAGGCAGTTCTTCCTGAACATATTTTTGTTTGTTTGTTTGTTTGTTTGTTTTACTTTGTAGTTTTATGCTTAAGGCTACATAGCATTTCATTGAATAGCCATGTATGATATCAACTAAAACTCTAAAGGAGATGTGTGGGGTTCTTTTTAAAAAATCTCTGAACATGGTTTTACAACTAAACTTTTGCTAGTAATTCAACACCAGATAATTCAAGGTTATACTTTTTGGAAGGATCTGAAGTGTAGAAGTTGTATGGTTTAGTTAAGGATGATCAACTTAAGATATCCTTTATGAAAGGAAAGTACCTAACCAGTATGCATACCTAAATAGAGAGCCACCCAACTTCCACCTAGAGGTGGACTGGAAAACACAGGGCCAAGATGTTCTTCAGAATTGGGGGGGGGAGGGAGGTTTCCATTTCAACACACACACAATAGTCATGCAGCATGAATTCTCAGCAGGAAAGAGAATTTTAATTACAAAAGAAATAAACATGTAAAATATTCAAGCCACACTGGAAGCCTTCCTACCCCCATCTTCTTTATTCTTGCCACCCCTGGGTAACCACCAGAGATGGATGATTTCTTGTGTCTCCTTCCAGACATTTGTGTATGCACAACCTTAAGGAAATCCCCTGGAGCAGTGGTTCTCAACCTTCTGGCCCTTTAAATACAGTTCCTCATGTTGTGACCCAACCATAACATTATTTTCGTTGCTACTTCATAACTGTAATGTTGCTACTGTTATGAATCGTAATGTAAATATCTGATATGCAGGATGGTGTTAGGCGACCCCTGTGAAAGGGTCGTTCGACCGCCAAAGGGGTCGCGACCCACAGGTTGAGAACCGCTGCCCTGGAGGAAGGGGGTAGTGGGGATATGGGTTGGAGGCAGGGAGCCTGATGTAATTAACTACAGGGGCTCTAACACCATTATGTAATTACTTTTTTTCGTGGAGAGCAGATGAGATGAACAGACTATAATTATAGTCTATTATTCTTTTTTTGTTTTGTTTTATTAATCCTCACCCGAGAATATTTTTCCATTGATTTTTAGAGAGAGTGGACGGGGAGAGACAAAGAGAGAGAGAGAAGCATCAATGTGAGAGAGACACATCGATTAGTTGCCTCCTGCACAGGGATCAAGCCTGCAACTGAGGCACGTGCCCTTGACTGGAATCAAACCCAGGACCCTTCAGTCTGTGGGCCGATGCTCTATCCACTGAGCCAAACTGGCTAGGCCAGTCTATTATTCATTTTTTAAAAACATATTTTTACTGATTTCAGAGGGAGGGAGAGGGAAAAAGAGAAAGAAACACCAATGATGAGAGAGAATCATTGATTGGCTGCCTTCTGCATGCCCCACACTGGAGATCAAGCCCACAATCTGGGCATATGCTCAACCACTGAGACATGATGACTGGGCAGGTCTATTATTCTTTCTTTCTTTCTTTTTTAGAATAAACACATTTATTAAAAAATACGGAACGCTTCACAAATTTGCGTGTCATTCTTGGGCAGGGACCATGCTAATCTTCTCTGTATCGTTCCAATTTTAGTATATGTGCTGCCAAAGCGAGCACAGGTCTATTATTCTTAAGCAAGGTACACCAAGATCTGTGTGGTCATTCCAGGAAGATCGAACTCTTAACTGCAATAAAGGAGAATGTATGGAGCATCCATAAATACCCGGCTTTAAGTGTCTGTATAAAAAGCAATGCTTGCTTTTTGTGTTTCTACAAAAGACTAGGGAGAAGAAACTTGTCTGTCCCTCTGTGTCTCCAGTAAAAGGCCAAGGTTGCCTGTTATCATGGGGTCACAGTGTATGCTCTGAGGAAACGAACAGAAAGCATCAGGACATTTTCCCCACTTTGGAACCTTTGCTCACTTGGTTTGGCAAAGGTTCGACAGAGGGAGAGAACGTCGCTCCTGCTGTTCATGCTCATTGCTTAGTGAGCAGAGCTCACTCTGGGGCCCAATCCCTTTCAGATCATTGAGCAAGATCCCCATCTGGCAGACAGGCAGGGATAGTGTGGTTGATATCAGGACAATGGCTACAAAACAACACACCAACACACACACACACACACACACACACACACACACACACACACACCGGGCTTCAATTAAACAAAACAAACCTCTTTTACAAGTCTATCTGGGTATCCTTTGATTTTTGTCTCATTGTGATGTTTTAAAAAAGTGAAAACAGGGTCCTAGTCAGAGAGCTAAGGAATCCCAAATTTTGACAGGTTCTATATATGTGTATTTTTTAAATAAATGAGATTGTATCTTATATACTGTTTTGTAATTTGCTCTTTTCATTTAATAGTATATCACCTACATGCTACCACCTAAATTCATCTATATAATAAAAGCCTAAGCGACTGTTAGGGTGGAACAACCAGTACGACTAGTCATTATGATGGGCACTGACCACCAGGGGGCAGACGTTCAATGCAGGAGCTGCCCCCTGGTGGTCAGTGTGCTTCCACAGGGGGAGCGCCGCTCAGTCAGAAGCCAGGCTCACGGCTGGTGAGCACAGCAACAGTGGTAGGAGCCGCTCCCGCCTCCATGGCAGTGCTAAGGAAGGAGCAGTGAGTCAAGAGGTAAGGAGCGGTGAGCAGGCGGGTGGTACAGAGCAAGGGGTCCTGGACTGTGAGAGGGATGTCTGCCGAGGGGTCCCAGATTGCGAGAAGGTGCAAGCCAGCATGTGAATTTCATGCACCAGGCCTCTAGTTATTTATAATAGTTTTATAAATATATTCACACACACCATAGGGCCATAGTTATACATGACCTCATTATAACATTGTTATAAAATGTGCCATCATGTGAATGTACCATAACTTATTGAAACTCTTTTTATTAATAAATGTTTCACTTTGATTCCAAGTTCTACTTATCCAAATAATGCTTTAATAAATATCATTATGCATAATTTGATGTAATAAATGCCTTTATGCATAGTTTTTTGAAGTGCAGTTTCTAAAAGTAAAATTTCTGGTCAAAGAATACATGCATTTTACATGGTGGTTGGTATTGAAAAATTTTTTCCACAAATATGGTACCAATTTACATTCTCATAAAGTATATTAAAATGTCTATTTCCTCACTAAGATTGGATATCCAATTTTTGAAACTTTATCAATCTGCTAGGCAAACAAAAATGTATCCTTCTTTGTTTTAACAATTATTTTCCTAATTAGAAATGAGATTGTGCATCTTTTTACATGTTTACTAGACACTTAAATATATTTTAAAATCTTAATTCAAGGATATGTTTTACTGATTTTAGAGGGTGGGGGAAGGAGAAAGAGAGAGAGAGAGAGAGAGAGAGAGAGAGATGAGAGAAACATCCATTGGTTACCTTCCATATGTGACAAGACTGGGGATTGAACCGAAACTTGAGCACATGCCCTGATGGGGAATCAAATCAGCAATCTTTCGGTGCACAGGATGACACTCCAACCACTGGACCACACCAGCCAGGGAGCCATTTATATTTCTTACTAGTGGCCAGGTGCACAAAATTCGTGCACGGGGGTGGGGGGGGGTTCCCCTCAACCCAGCCTGCACCCTCTCCAATCGGGGACCCCTTGGGGGATGTCTGACTACCGGTTTAGGCCTGATCCCTTCCGGCCTGATCTCGCCCCAAATGGCCCTCCCCTGCCAGCCTGATCTCGCCCCCAACTGCCCTCCCCTGCCGCCCTGGTTTCCCCCAACTGCCCTCCCCTGCTGGCCTGATCTTGCCCCCTATTGCCCTCTCTGCCTTGGCCCCCACCACCATGGCTTTGTCCGGAAGGAAGTTGGACATCTGGAAGATGGCCAGTAGACCCAGTCTAGTTAGCATATTAACCTTTTATTAGTATAGATAAATTATATAGGATAGGATTGCTTAAATGGGGGGGGGGCGCTTTTTCAGCAGGAGGAGATGCTCTTGGCAGACAAAAATACATAATCCCTGTATCTGGACTGATAGACAGACATATGCATTATACTGCCAAACTGGTCATTAAAAAAATTGAACTGCTTTCTTACACCTTACACCAAACAGCAGTTGCCCTTAAAACTCCTTCTCAGCCCCACCTTAGGTTCTGCCTTTGCATCCAGATTAAGTTCTGATTGGTCAGTTTCTATGCCAGTCAGCGTCAAAAGCTCTGCCTCCTGGGCAGCCATTGGCTCCTCTCACTTCACCCAGATTTGGTTCTGATTGTTCAGTTTTTATGCCAGTCAGTGTCTCCCGGCCTGATCAGAGAGTCAGGGCTGATCAGCAGCCCCCGCAGAGGCCCAGAGAGAAACAGAAGCGCGGCTGCTGGCGAAGCCCAGAGAGAAAGAGAGAGGAAACAGCTGATCAACAGCTGCCACGGAGGCTGCAGATCAAACCCTGCCTCTCTCTTCGGGCCTCTATCCAGGCCTGATCCACAGCCCCCTCGGCAGTCAATGCTGGGTCGCCACGGCAAGACTGCAGGACTGACTTCTGGTTGGTTGAGCCTTTGGTCATTACAGACTCTGGGTTTTTATATATTAGGATGTTAATTTTTTAGAGAAGCTGGTCCCTTAGGAGGCCTGTTCAAGGGCCAAAACTGGTCCCTAGTGTTTTCTTCGGCTAGCAATTGAGCTGTAGAAAGTATATTGTCTCAGGTAACAAAAATGAGGGGCGAGTAATGTAGCCAAGCAGGTCTCAAGGGTAGATGGAGCTGGGATTTGAACACCTACAGAACACTTCTTTCAGTCTTCACTGCCCTCTGCACATTGGCTTTCCTGAGGATGGTCCCCTGACTTCCAGGGGCTCCCAACTTCCCATCTCCCATGTTAGTCACACTCATTGGCCCAGTTTTGGTCATGCACCCATCTCTGGCCTGGTGTTAAGATGATTGGCAGTCCTCAATAGCGCCACATGCTTTGAAAGAGAAGAGGGGAGGGGAGAGAAGAGGAGAGGAGAGGAGAGGAGAGGGGAGGGGAGGGGAGGAGAGGGGAGAGGGAGATGGGAGGGGATGGGAGTGGAGGGGAGAGGAGAGGAGAGGAGGAGTCTCCAAAAAAGAAGTGGATATGGCAAGGACTAATTAGATATCTGTGCCGCGCCAGCCCAGCCAAGGTGATCCTGAGTGGGGGTGATGAAAGGATTAAGAAAAGACAGACAAGAGAATGAAAGCTGGGTCTCGGTGGGACGCTGCTCCCTGATGAGGAGACAGCGCCAGCGCCCACAAGCCGTGTCTTTATTTTATAGCAGATGCCACGAGGCAAAGTAAGGGCGTGATCAAGATGTTTACAGCATTCTCGTTGGTTTCAACCCTACTCAACTACATGCACCTGAACTCTATCACACAGGCACGTGGGGCCACGTGTTCGGACCATAGGTTCAAGCTTACAACGACAGCTGTTGGCTATGATTGTGCTGGGAAGGCTCTGCCCTCCAAGCTGGGACTTGCACGTGGCCATGAGAGGACTGTGCCCTCTCATTAGTCCGAGGCTTGAACCTGTCCAAAACACTGTTGCCGCGCCCCATAGATATCTCTTAATATCTTTATTCTCCTTTTTCCTCTTTTATCTGGACACATGGCAGCTCAGAATAAAGACAGCATTTCCAAGTTCTCCCTGCCTGCCTATGGTTATGTGACTAAGTTCTAGCTAATGGAATATAAACAGAAGAGTGTGTGCAACTTCTAGGAAGTGTCCTAAATAGGAGGGGTATGTCCCTATCCTCCTTCCTGCTACCTGAAATGGAAGTGTTTTGGCTGGGCCTGGAATAGCCAGTATCACAAAACAAAAGCTGTAGCAACAAATTAGGAAGGAATCAGGGTCCCTGATGACCATGGAGTCATACTGGCCCTGAACTGCCTAGATTTATGGAAGGGAAAAATAAAACTCTAGTTTGTTTTAGCTCCTAGCATTTTGAATTTGCTGTTACTTGCAGCCAAAATAGTTTAAATCTAATTGATGCAGAAGGTGCTATTATACCAGAAGGAGGGAAAGTTGCTGAGTTAAAAAAAAAAAGAATGCCTATTGCAAAGAGTTTATTAATTTTTTAATAATCTCCCATTAGTTATCCACAAAGCTAACCTCCGCACTTCCTTCAAGTCCTTACTAAACTATCCCTTTTATAATTTTTAAACACCTTTATTGAGATATAATTGATATACAGTAATCTGCATATATTTGAAGTATACAATTTGGTAAGTTTTGATACATGTATATACCTGAGAAGCAATAACCATAATCAGCATAGGGAATGTATTAATCACCCACTCAGGTTTTCATGGACCTCTGTAACCCCCTGCCAGCCACTCCCTATCCAGGTAACCACACATCTATTTTCTATATCAGTTAGTACTTTCTAGAGTTTTATATAAATGGAGTAATACACTATGTACTTTTTTTTTTGGTCTGGATTCTTTCATGCTGTTGTGTGTATCAATAGTTCATTGTTTTTTATTCTGAATAGTATGCCATTGTATGGCTATCTCACAATTTCTTTATCCATTCAGCCATTAATAGACATTGGGTTGCATCCAGTTTGGGGCTATTATGAATAAATCTGCTATAAATATTAATATAAAAGTATTTGTATAAACATACGTTTATGTTCCTTTTGAGCAAATACCTAAGGGTTGGCTGGGTCATGTGATAGATATATATTTAACTTTTAAAAAGATTTTAAAACTGGTTGGTTCTGCTTCACATTCCCACTGGCAATGTTTGAAGTTCCACTTTCTTCATATCTTTGCTAACACTTCATATTGTCTATCTTTTTTATTATGGTGGCTGCACAGTGGTATCTCATTGTGGTTTTCATTTACATTTCCCTAATGACTAATAATGAGCGTATTTTCATGTGCTTATTTGCCATTTGTGTTATCTTCTTTGGTGAAGCTATTCAAGTCTTGCCCATTTTCATTAGATTGTTTGTCTTCTTATTGAGTTTTAAAAGCTTTTATGCATTCTGAATACAAATCATTTATAAGATATATGCTTTGAAAATGTTTAGTCCTAAAGAGTGGCTTGCCTATTCATTCTCTTAACAGTGTCTTTCAAAATTCAGAAGTTTTTTATTTTGATGAAGTCTACTTTATTAATTTTCTTTTATGAATTGTGCTTTCTGCCTAAAAAGTTTTTATCTAACCTAAGATCACAAAGATTATTTTTTTTTCAGAAGTGTTGTAGTTTTACATTTAGGCTATGATCCATTTTGAGTTAATTTTTTTCATATGATATGACACATGTGTATTGAAGTTCATTATTTTGCAACTGGATGTACAATTGTTTCAACACCATTTTTTGAAAAGACTATCTTTGGCCCAACTGTGTGGCTCAGTGGCTGAACATCAACCTATGAACCAGAAGGTCACAGATTGATTCCCGGTAAGGGCACGTGCCTGGGTTGCAGGCTAAATCCCAGTGGAGGACATGCAGGAGGCAGCCAATCAATGATTCTCTCTCATCATTGATGTTTCTATTTCTCTCTCCCTCTCTCTGAAATCAATAAAAACATATTTTTAAAAAATTAAAATACAATTAATAGGTCTTTATAAGTGAAAAACCACTTTTTAAAATATTCTATGGACCTTTTTTTGTATATTGTGACCTCAGAGCTCAATATATTTGGGGATTTGAGGAAAATAACAACATGCTTGGCAATCTAAGGAAGGAAATTATGCTTAAAAAAAAATTTAAGAATCTAATGACACTCTGGGGGTTATCCTCATGTGCTCAGGAGGAGTAAGTGTTGGCTTCCATAGCTCAATGGGATAATAATTGATGGTATCTAGGATTCTGAATGCCCAGTTTGGGCTGAATTCTGCAATTTGGCACTATTCCCTGGAAACAGCTTTAGGATTCAGAGCAAACTATTGGGATGGATAGATTCAGCTCCATCTGGAAGTGTTTCTAAAAAGTTGGACTCTGTGATAGTTTCAAAATATGTCCACAAATTCTTTGATATTTTCCCCTTCAAGAGTCTTAGCTTCCCTTAAGTGTGGGCTGGACTTAGTGAATTGCTTCTAACAAATTGAAAATGACATAACTGACATGTCAATTCTGAGACTAGGCCATAAAAGACATTGCAGTTGCAGCTTCTGTTAGGGGTACTCGCTCTTGGGTCACTCATTCTGGGGGAAACCAGCTGTCATGTTGTGGGGGAACAGCCCACTCTGTGAGGAGCCAACAGCCATATGAGTGAGCCATCTTGGAAGCAGATCCTCAGCTCCATTCAAGGCTGCAAATGACACCTTGACTGCACCATCATAGGAGACGCTAAGCCAGATCCACCCTGCTAGGCTGTTTCTGCATTCTGACCTTTCAAAACGGTGTGAGATAATAAATGTTGCATTCACTGCTAATTTTGGGATGATTGTGCAGCAATAGATAACTAATAGAGAACCACTGTGAAATAGGAGTTTCTGAGACTTGAGATAAACAGCGGCAGGTTTCTAGGACTCAGAAGGTACCAAGGTAAATTTCTTTGCCAGATTCTGTAAGAAGCTCTCAGAACATTGATGGACAAACAACAAGGGTCAGAGGGCCCAGGGACAATGGGGGACAGTGCTTCAGTGTTGATATTTCTGTGGTAAGTGGTTGCAGGGAAGTGGTCCCATGGTTCTAGGGAAGTGCCAGAACTTTTTTTAAAAAATGGTGACAAAGAGTCACACAGAATTCAGAGAGTTTAAGAAAGAAAAGGCAAATATTCTGGGGCTCAAAAGTTAGAGGAATGTTTTCTGGAGCAATGAAAAAGGGGAGGAGATCCCAGATGGTGGCCTACAGACCAGCAGTCAGCAAGATAGTGTGAATGAGTGAGAGAATGAAAGGAGAGTGTGTGGACATGCGGGGAGTGTGTATATTTGTGAGTGAGGGACAGTTATATTCCACAGGACTGTGGGGGACTGGCAGACCAGGCTTCCCTGGCCAGGCAGCCTCTACTGCTGCTGAAATCTCCCCCGGAGTGGCCGGCTCTGCCGCAGAGACCGCACCATCTTGACGGGGAGAGCGGCTGTGATTGGAAGCCCAGCCTTACCTTCCCCGGGGGGACCTCAGATACCTCCTGGGACCCTACAGCCACAATGCCCAGGGACCAGCTGCCTCAGCTGCGAACCCATGAACACCGGGACTCCAGCCTCCTCAGCCGCGGGTGCCTAAAACGTTTGTCCAGGGGAGACAAGGTGGCGGCCAAATACGCGAATGGGTCCTGCACATTCTCACAGAGCAGATAGAAGAAACAGCTGAATCGAATAACACCCTTGGTGAATTAAACACAGCTGGTGAGGCAATCCATGGCCAGAAAGGTCAGAGATCACCTGGAGAGAGGTGGGATCTGGGATCCGGGCTGGAGGGAGAAAGGCGCGCAGCCAGGACTAGAATCTCAGAGGAAGACTCGCCGCACCAAATCCGTGGTCCTTGGGGTCATCAGTGTAGCCCTTGAATGTGGAAGGGGGTCCACAGGGCTGCTGGCAGCGGGGGACTCTAGAGCTAGGAGACTGTGCCCAGAAAAGCAGCCTGAAGTTGTATTCC
>NW_005871158.1:3454634-3499384 GCF_000147115.1 Myotis lucifugus
GGGGGGGGGGGGGGGGCCGGGGATGTGAGGTTGCTTTATCTTTATAACTTCCTTCCTTTTACTTGCTAAACCCAGTGCATAGGATCTTTCAATTAAAAACACTCAACCGAGACTGCAGAGGAAGGTGGTTTTTGTGGAAACTGGGGAGCAGAATAGGGAGAGATGAACAGGAAACCAGCTCTTGGACAATCCATCCCAGTCTTGAGTGCAGCAGGGAAAGGAAGAGTCTAAACACCCCCAGGGAGCCCTGGGGGACTGGGTTGAGGGTCCATTTGGTCCCAGAAACTAATACAGAAACACCGCCACCCAGGGGCTGTGTCAGAAATAGACACTTGTGTAAATACAACTGAAGGCAGGCAGAGAAACAAAGGAGCAGCAGAGTAATCCCACCTGCTTGAAACCAAGGTTGTGGCTTATGACACAGAGGAGCGTTAGATCACTGGGAACTTCAACACTGTGCTGACTACCTGACAGGAAACAGATGTGCCAGGCAGAACAGTAGAGAGGGGACTTAAACCAGCCCCCATGAGTCATTGAAGCTCGCTGAAGCAAACAAACTTCACTACTTCATTTTTATTTTTTATCTTTTACTTAAGAAACTAATTTTTTCTCACTTTATTTTACTTTTTTATTATTATATCTTTATTTATTATTACTATTATTTTACTATTTTTAAAGTTTTATTTTATTTTATTTATTTTTTATTTTTTGGATTGGTGTTCTACATTCTATTTTTATTTTTTTTATCATTATTTTACTCTATCTCAATTTTTCCTTTATGCCAACACTTTCTTCCTCAATTTTTCCCTTTTTCATCCTGTTTCTCTTCCCTTGTTTTTGCTTTAATTTTTCTCTATCCTTTCTTTTTACTCCCTGTTAAAAATTGATCTTACTTATATGTCTAATTCCCTCTCCCCTGCTCCAAGTATATGCACACTTCTCTTTTCTCTTTCTTCACTAGCCAAATTTCTCTCTTTCTTTCTTTCTTTCTTTCTTTCTTTCTTTCTTTCTTTCTTATTGTTTGTTAGTTTGTTTTGTTTGTTTTTATTTTTATTTTTTATGCTTCTGTTTTTCTTCTCCTCACTTGTTCTCTTCTTCTACTAACAGCTTAATTAGTTTCAATCACCAACTCAGGCCTATCTGCTCTCTATTCTTCTTTTCCAAAAATAGATGAATACATAGATAGATAGACTTAAAAAGGGGGGAAATTTTATATATATATATATATATATTTTTTTTTCTTTTATATATATTTTAATAAATATTTTTCAATTATTTATTTATTTATTTATTTTAGTATTTTGTTTTTTACTTTTCTTCTTATACACTCATTCTCTTTATACCTCCTCTATACTGAATCATGGCCATTTCCCCATTTGTTCAATTCCTTGACCTTACCTTCTGGAAATAAGCTCTGCCTCTTCAGATTCAGCTTCCCTCCTTCTTTTCTGGGTGTTTGCTGTTTGCATTTTTTGGATTAGTTGTTGGTTTTTTAGTTTTCTCCCCATATACATATATTTTTACCCTTCTTTTTTCTTCTCTCTCTTTTCTCTCTTACCTTTTTCCATTTTCTCAATATCATTTTTGCACTCTCTTCTCTCCCCTAATTCTCTTTTCTCTGGTGGTCATCTTTATTTGGGGTTATTGGTATCAGGAATACATTTGTGTTTGGTGCCATCTGTGTTGAGTCTTGTTGTGTTGTATTTTGTGCCTTTAAGTCAACATGGTAGAGAGTGAGCTACATAACCAGACAACCCAAGAGAAGTAAAAATGGGGAGACAAAGAAACAGCCCCCATACGAAAGAAAAGGAGGAATCATCAGAAAAGTCAGTAAATGAAATGGAGGCAAGCAATATGACAGAGAAAGAATTCAGAGCAATGGTCATAAGGTCGCTGAAAAGGATGGAAGACAAATTCAACAATATGTGTAAGAACCAAGAGGAAATGAAGAAGAACCAAGAAGAAATGAAAAATGACATCACTGCAATAAAGAACTCAATAGAAAGCATCAACAGTAGACTAGAAGAAGCGGAGGACTGCATCAATGAGCTAGAAGACAAAGTTGGAAAAAATATCCAAGCAGAGCAGCATCTAGAAAAAAAACTTAAAAAACAGGAGGAGAGCCTAAGGGAACTTTGGGACAACATGAAACAAAACAACAGCCGCATAATAGGGGTGCCAGAAGGAGAGGAAACTGAGCGAGGAATAGAAAACATGTTTGAAGAAATAATGACAGAAAACTTCCCTGATAGAGGAAAGAAAAAACCATACACAAGTCCAAGAAGTTCACAGAGTCCCAAACAAAATGAACCCCAAAAGACCGACGCCAAGACACATTATAATTAAATTGGCAAACACCAACGACAAAATAAGAATCCTTTTTTATTTTTTATTTTATTGATTTTTTACAGAGAAGAAGGGAGAGGAATAGAGAGCTAGAAACATCGATGACAGAGAAACATTGATCAGCTGCCTCCTGAACACTCCCTACTGGGGATGTGCCTGCAACTAAGGTACATGCCTTTGACTGGAATCGAATCTGGGACCCTTGAGTCCACAGGCCAACGCTCTATCCACTGAGCCAAACCAGCCAGGGCCAAAATAAGAATCTTAAAGGCTGCTTGGGAGAGACAGAAAGTTACCTACAAGGGATCTCCCATCAGACTATTGACTGATTTCTCAACAGAAACATATCAGGCCAGAAGGGAATGGAATGAAATATACAAAGTCATGCAAAGCAAGGGTCTGAATCCAAGAATACTGTGCTCAGCAAGGCTTTCAATCAAATCTGAAGGTGAAATCAGGAGCTTCACAGACAAAGAAGGACTAAGGGAGTTTATTACCATCAAACCAACAATGCAAGAAATGCTAAAAATAGATCCAGAGACAAATGGCAGGGGAGGTTGGGGGGGGGGCGGGGTTAGAGATCAACAAATGATTTTTATGCATGAATATTAGCATAACCAATGGTCCCAGACACTGGGGTGGTGGGGGCTTGCCCTGGTGGGTAGGAATGGCGGGGTGGGGGGGGGGGTCAATTGGGGAAAAAGGAGACATATGTAAAACTTTAGACAATAAAAAAAAAACTAAAAATAGGGAGGGAGGAGTTTACTTTTCCCCCCTTTAATTTAACACCAATACATTCAGAAACTGTAGAAAATACAGATAGGAAAATAAAAATCACCATATAGAAATAATCAGTTAGCACTTTTGGTATATTACTCTAACAAATAAGTAAGTGAAGACAGACAAACAGCAGACAGACAGACTTAGTTGGTACTTTAGTTGCATTTTTAGAAGGTCATTTGGACATTCTTTGAGCTGGGCTGCATCTGGATGGTGTGGTATGTGATATGATCAGTGGAACCCAAGGTGATAGCCACATCCCTGCACCTTTGCTCTAAAGCAGATCCCCTGGTCAGATAGCTGTGTGGGATTCTATGCCTGTGGATCAAGTATTTCATAAGCCCCTGGATAAGAGCCCTGGCTGAAGCTCTGTGGGCAGGAAAGACAAACTCACACCTAGAATAGATATTATCCTTTTGAAAAGGAACCACTAGCCTTTTCAGAATTAGGAGAGTTCCAACATCTAGGATGATTTCTCAGTGGTTCTCAACCTTTCTAATGCCGCGACCCTTGAATACAGTTCCTCATGTTGTGGTGACCCCCAACTATAAAATTACTTTCGTTGAGTAATTTTGCTATTGTTATGAATCGTAATGTAAATATCTGATATGCAGGATGTATTTTCATTGTTCGTGACCCACAGGTTGAGAACCGCTGTCCTAGAGGAATAATATATTGGGGGCTTAGTGTTGGTCTTTCTTGCTCACAGTTAGACATTCAGAGGCAACAGTAACTAGATTGGTCTTTTCAAATATGAGTTCATGCTGTTGGGCCCATATGTAGCTTTTATTGCTGCCACATGATCATATCCGTTGTGTCAGCCCTGGGACTGCTGATGATGAAGTCTGGTCAATATCAATTGGCTGAGCTATTTTGTCTACTTGGTTGTTTAGTATCTGGTAAATGCTTTCTGTTGTGTGTTAACATCTATATATATAAAACCCTAATATGCAAATAGACTGAACAGCGTAACAACCGAACAACTGAAAAACTGAACAACGAGTGGCTATGATGTGTGCTGACCACCAGGGGGTGTGCACGGAACATGGCAGGTGTAGGCCACGGCAGGATGGTGGAGCAGGTGAGTGGGGGTGCCAGACCAAGGCAGGGCACCGGTTGCTGTCATTGGGGTGAGCCTCTGGTGGTTTCTGAAAATTCTTTGCTCCCACATGCCGCAGTTCTGCCCGGCGCTCGCTCCTGTTGCCGGTGCTGGCCCCGCTTGCACCTGCTGCTGGCACCCAGCACTGAGTGATTGCGGCTGGTGCCAGGTGCTGGCAGTGGGTGCCAGCAGTGGCTGCTGGCCCTAATCACCCCTCAGGGCTTCTCCACCTCCACCTGCTCCTGAGGGGTGATTGGGACCGGCATCCACTTCTTGCACCTGCTGCCGACGCCGGCCCCGCTCGCACCCGCTGCTGGTGCTGGCCCCAGTCGCTCTGTGCCATCAGTGGGTGCAAGCGGGGACGGCGCCATCAGCACATGGGAGCAGCAGCGGTGGGAGCAGGGCTGCCAGCAGAGAGGGGGCCATGGCGGGAGGGACTGGGCAGGGGTGGGGAGGATGGGCAGAGACCTGTCCCTGTGCCCACTGCAGCCTTGCAGCCCACAGTTCCTTTAAGGTGCACGAATTCGTGCACTGGGCCCTAATGTGATATAAAAATCCTCACATTTTGCACTTGCTTCCACATTGCTGTACACATTCCTCTCCCCAGACCTCTTTGTCTCTGGTCTTCATTCCAGGCCTCCAAAGAGACAGCCAAGCATGGCCCAGAAATCTATATGTATTCTTACCTCAGGCCACTTTTCTTCCCACCAAAGCAGATGACCAGGTAGTCTGTTCCTAGCTCGGTCCTTTGGGAAGATTTTCCCTCTCCACTGTCTTTTCAGACCACCTCTGAATGTGGCTATAATGCAGTCTCCAGTTTTAGCCGGTGTGTACTAAATGAATTGACCCATCTATTAACCAATCTTGGGCTTCTCTCTTCACTTCACCTGGTCATAGGAACCCTTCATGAGTTCACGGGTACAAGCCATGACAGGGAAGCTAGTATAATTATAAGGCTGAAATGAGGGTCTGAGCTATTTGCTCATACAACCTACTTGTGCCCTTTGGCCCTGATTGAAGTTAATCCTGGATATACCATTTTGTGAGAGATTACTACTGGGCCCATCCAACATTTTTACTTGGTGGAATTGACAGCACATAGCTTGTAATGGGAAGTTCTGGGACATCTACTGATGTTCCATAGTCAAGTAGAGTAACTTGCCAAGAACTGTTTTTCAAATGATATGTAATTTTCTGCTTTCTCCAAAATCTTAGGGGCCAGCTTTGTGATTCTCCCCCTGGGGTTCTCCATAGACCCTGACTGCATTTTTTGCCATCACTGACACCTTGGACACCACTAGGCTGTTGGATCATATAACTTAAGTGTCAGGGATGATCGCACCACATTTTGGACTTGCTGGAATGCTCTTTTCTGCTTCAAGCTCCCTTTTTTAAAATATATTTTATTGATTTTTTACACAGAGGAAGGGAGAGGAATAGAGAGTTAGAAACATCGATGAGAGAGAAACATCGATCAGCTGCCTCCTGCACACTCCCAACTGGGGATGTGCCTGCAACCAAGGTACATGTCCTTGACCGGAATCGAACCTGGGATCCTTCAGTCAGCAGGCCGACGCTGTAGCCACTGAGCCAAACTGGTTAGGGCTTCAAGCACCCTTAAGGCTGAGAGACTTTCATGTCACCCAGTAAGTATATAGGTAGGAACAATCTTCCTAAGTGTGGGCTTTCGGTCTCTGTGCTTCTTTTTTTATGGTGAGAGTGCAAGATGCAACAAGTGGTATCTGCCCTCTGGACTCCTAAAAATGACACTGAAGTAGCTGGTCTCCGAATCTCCATGAAGTTTCTTACCAACCCTGGAATGCATGTATCTTACTAAGGCATCGATCCACCTCCACCTGACCACAGGACACCCACAATCATGTGAGTTGCTCATCTTAAATGGCAGTTGTCTGAGCCACCAAATCATAAATTTGGTGAGCTGAACATTCCCTCATTCAGGGGAAATGGCATATAAAAGTTCAGGTTTAAGTAAATTCTGAATGTGTCTCTCACAGTATGCCTACACCTTTCACACTTTTATCCATACTTTTATCCTTATGGAAAGTTCTCGATGGTCAATTGACAAAGGAGAAAAGAAATTTAAGCCTGGATTCCAGATGGCTAACCACGATATGATATTACCTGTCAAAATTGAATGGCTATGGCAGTCCAATTTAGAATGTCCTAAAAAGACAGTGAAGAACAGAAATCCTCCCATTGGGCATAGCTTTGACCAGTACATCTTATGGTCCATTTGCCAAGAAAAAGAGGTGAACTGAAATGTAGATCTATATAAATTCAAAGGTAGGGGTAAGGGTTTGGTCACATGTTTAGAAAATTGGAAGGAAGAACAGAATGCCAAGCGATCAGTAGCTGGAGATTTAGAGAAGATGTATGTAAATGAATATCTTGGAATTATCCCAGAATGTGAGAAAATGTGTATCCATTGTGAATGCCTATCAAACAGCCTTTGCAGGAAAAGATGCTCTGAACAATCAGGTGAACAAGATTACCTATTTTGTGACTCAGATTCTTTCACCAAAACACTTCAGTACTTGCACAATAGGCTCATGGAAAGACCAATGATGTCATGGACTTAATAGGGGGTCTCCTTAATACAGGGATCTGGCTACTACCACTGTTGAATGTTAACTTGGCCTTGAACCCTCAGTTCTATTTACCTTGAGCACTCAATTCTGGACTACACTCAGCAGGAAAATGCTGCCACCTGGTGGTAGGTTGATTATATTGCCACTCTCCCACCCCCCATTACAGTTAGTGCTAAGGAATATAATAATTTGATAATTTGTCCTCATTGGAATAGACATTATTCTGGATAATCTATCTTTCTTGCCACCCATCATCTTCCAGAAATAGTCTACATATTTACTTAATGCCTCATTCACCATCATGATATATCATACACATTGCTTTTAATCAAGGACCTTATTTTACAGTAAAAAATAGGCAAGGCTGTATTTACCAGGTTCACTGGTCTTACCAGGTATCCCATCTTCCAAAATTCTAAGTAGAGTAGTGTCATTCAAGGTAATCTATTCAAAATTAATGGGAGAGTAATGAGATTGGGGCCCAGCTCCTAAGACACAGGATAGCAGGAGTCAGGAGGGAAAGCAGGACCTCGGCTTTTAGCTAGGACTCAGAGTAGATCTCTCCGGCAGTGCCAGTATAAGGATAGAAAACTATGAGACCCAGAAAGAAGGGATGCAGGAGGCATCTGGTTCTTTTCACCAGGGCTTTTAGGGCCTCATGTTCAGAGTGTCATTATAGTATTTAGGGTTGCTCTCAATGGGGGAGCACCGAAGACCATTTTTTTAAATTTAATATATTTTTATTTATTTGACAATTAGGGGGGGGAGAGAGAGAGAGAGAGAGAGAGAGAGAAAGATGTGAGAGAGAAACACCTGCTTCCCACACACACCCTGACAGGGGATCAAGCCCACAACTTGTACATAGGACGACACTCAATCAACTGAGCCACACCAGCCAGAGCCCTAAGACCATTTTTAAATCTTGGTGGTCCGTGGGCTCAACCTATGAAGCCTAGATGCTTATGCAAATAGGACCTTAATTTTTCTGGAGAAAGGGGGATGATGTATTTAGAAGGGAGAGGTAAGGAGCAAGGGACTTAATAGTTATAGCATCTCTCTTCTCAACTACCTACCGCAGCGCTCCCTCTTCTAGAACCTCTATACCGGCACTCTCTGCCTCACCATCACTATTGCCTAATAAAGAAGTAAGATGACTGGGAAAACAAACCACAGAATAGGCAGGAAGCAAGCTTCACTTGCTACTGACATGATCACATAATCTTTCCTGCCTTTGGTCGTCAGTACGATGACAAAGCAAATACTTGAGTGTGTAATGCCAAAACCCAGGGTTTGGTTTTAGGCCATTCTTAAAGGCACAAGCTCAAACTGGGCAGGCCTATGTCCTCTGCCATCATTGGGAACAGTACAGTTCTGACTCCTTCTTAGCCCTGTGGGATTCTGGGAGGTTAGGCTGGCTGCCTAGCCCTAGACAATTACTCGGTGGGTTAAAATCAGTTCAGGTGGAAAGGAAGCCTGAGGCAAACCAAAGCTCATGATCCTCTATGAGGCAAACAAACTTGGATTTTGCATAATCTCTTGACCCTGCTTCATCAGGAGGTGGATAGGCCCTTGCATTTTTAACTCGGTCAGCCACTTCTGGGGCTGGGGCAGGTGTAGGAGGTTGGGAAGAGCCCTGGGATTGTGGGGACGGGAGAAGGTGCATATTGGCCTCATTATTCCAAGGTCCAGACACTCTGGAAGGATCCGGATGAGTACAGGATGTGAGCAAGGTTGGCTGGGTTATGCCTGGAATAATAGCTTTGCAGAGGAGAGCTAGCAGGATGCCAGGCGGCCAAGGTGCCTCTTTCACAGCATGTACTTCCCTGCTCTCCTCAGGTGCTCATCACCCAGCAGATCTGTCTATATATCCTGGGGTTATCTCTTCAGCTTAAATCCCTGAGTGTTTTTCTTTAGTCAGGACTCATTTATAAGGGCCGCTTATTTTCTTGAATGTCAGTGCCTTGATCATTCTTATTATTTATTATTTTTCCTGGGTTTCTCTTCACTTCCTGGCTTATACTCTATGAAACAGCTTTCTTAACCGTATTTATTCTGACCAGTGTTTTTTCTGCCATCACCTTTATTTCTTTAAAAAAAAAGATTATTTTTTAGAGGCACATTATGCCAAACTTTTTTTTCATCCTTTTAGAATTCTTTTTGCTTTTATGAAAGAGAATTTTCAATGGATTGATTTCATCAGATTTAATTCTGTTTACTATTTATAAACATGAGAACTGATTAATATTGAGTTTTCCTTTTGTTATCCAACTACCTTTCTAAAAAGTAGGCCATGATAGCTTGCCAAGCAATAAAAGAAAAAGCCTACAGCAAAAAATTAAAATTAAAAAAAATCATTACTGAGATTTGATTGAAATATTCCAAGAGTGTTGAATAATGATAATGACACTGAAGACACCAGTGCTTTTCTTGTGATTCTTTTTTTTAAAATATATTTTATTGATTTTTTACAGAGAGGAAGGGAGAGAGATAGAGAGTTAGAAACATTGATGAGAGAGAAACATCGATCAGCTGCCTCCTGCACATCTCCTACTGGGGATGTGCCCGCAACCCAGGTACATGCCCTTGACCGGAATCGAACCTGGGACCCCTCAGTCCACAGGCCGACGCTCTATCCACTGAGCCAAACCGGTTTCGGCCTTCTTGTGATTCTTAATCTTGAGATTGAGACTAGGAGATTCATCTGTTGCCAGAAACTTTAGTTATTAGATTCTCATAAGCTCAAAGAATCCCATTTCTCTTCTTGGTGAGATATAAAACAGAACCATAAAATTATAGCTTCTCCTCTCACTTTTTTTTTTCTACTGGCTGGGGAAAAAAAAGGAGAATGAAAAGTATCTATCTGCCAGGTATTATGGTATTTGTTTTATATATGAAGTTTCAAATAATCCTCACAATGACCCCATTGTCCATATTTGACAAGAGAATTTAAGCTCAGAGCAAGTAGGTAACTTAAACAAAATCACACAGTTGGCAATGTCAGATCCAAACTCACATCTGCCTAAAGCATGAGCTAGTCAACTAGATCCATTGCTCAAAAAAAGACAAGGATCGCTTACTAAACTCAGAGATATAATATGGCTCCAGCAGTAACGGCATCTGGCAAATGTTGAACTCTGTCTAACCTTCTGTGACTTTTATTCTCTGTAGCCTCAGGTTTGGCTGACTACCCAGAAAGCCGAAATGCCACCCAAAGATAAACGTCAGGCCCCAGGAAAGAGGTTAATGAATGTGTAGAGTGTGGACAACTGCCTGATGTCATCTGTTAACTTATAAATGCATTGTTCTTCTGGTAATCTACATGACTACCCACTATGTGCTTTTATTAAGTACCTATAAAAAAGAGACCCTGCCCGGGCCAATATGCTCAGTGGTTAGAGCATCAGACCTCAGGCCAAGGGTTTTTCCGTTTGATTCCTGGTCGAGGGCATGTATCTGGATTACAGGTTCAATCTCCAGCCCCAGTCGGGGCTTGTACAGAAGGCAACCAATTGATGTATCTCTTTCACATCAATGTTTCCTTTTTCTCTCTCTGTCTCTGTCTCTTTCTCTTTCCCCCTCCCTTCCTTCCACTCTTTCTAAAAATCAATGGAAAAAATATCCTTGGGTGAGGATTAACAACAACAAAACAAGACCCCATCCTGAGAGGGGGTGGATTCTTCCTGACCGGACAACACTGGCAGCAAGCAACTGTTTTGCCTGTGTATGTAAGTTTCTCCCATTAAAACTCTTATGAATTTGAATAAGATTATGTATCAATTCTTCTGAATTGATTCTGAATTTAGAGTTTTGGGGCTTTCTTCCAACTGTCAGCAATCAATATTTTATTCAGGTGCTCACAAATATTAGAGGCTTATGCAAAGTAAGGAATTGTCCATTATAATCCAGGCCAATAGAAGTTAGGGTGACATAGGTTTCAGAGGTCATATTAGGAAACTAGACAGCCTCTGGGAGTGTGAAAATGGGTTTGTAATAGGCTATAAAGGAGTGTGAGAAAGACAATGAGGTCCTATCAGGATAAATCTGGAGGAAATTATAAAGTGAAAAAAACCAGACAGAGAAAGACAAATACTGTATTATCTCACTTATATATGAAATTAATAAAATTTGAACTCATAGAAGCAGAGTATTACAGTGGTTACCAGGGGCTGGGAAGAGGGTGAATAGGAATGTGGAGATGTTGGTCAAACAACACAAAATTAATAGTTCCATAACATGAATAAGTCTGGAGATCTAACGCGCAGGCATGGTGACTATATATATAAAAGCCTAAGCCACCATTACAACCGGTCGACCGAACGACCGGTCGGCCGGTCGCTATGATGTGCACTGACCACCAGGGGGCAGACGCTCAATGCAGGAGCTGCCCCCTGGTGGTCAGTGTGCTCCCACAGCCAACCTCCCACGCTCCCTCTCCCTGGCCAGCTGCCCCCCCCCCCCCGTCCCATTTAAAAATCAATTAAAAAAATTTTTTTAATGGAAGAAGTGAAATGTTTTCAACTGTTGGAGAAATCCCTCCACCCATCCTTATCTATTACTCAGGATATTTAGTTGTAAATCTGATGAATATAGCCTTTAAGGATCTAGCTTTTGCAAATCTTGTAGCAAGATCATCTAAAATACAGTTTGAGAAGTAAAGAGGGTTTTATAGTGAAGTTCAAAGGAATTCATTTTTCATCCTGCCCAAGTGTCGGCTGTTTTCTGCAACCTAGGCAACTCCATGGAGCTTAAAGGTATTAGAATCAGGGAACTTTGCCCCATCATAAATCTGAGCTACCCAGGCTTTGTGCCTTTGTTTTCCCTAGTACCCAAGTTACAGCAAATTTGTTTTTCTAAGCACATTGTCTTTTTAAAATCTATGACAAATCATGGAAAAGTCATCATTCTTGCTTAAAATTTAGCTGGTCAGCACATTTTCCATCTATGACTCAGTAAAAAAGGTTAGTCAGGTCTCTTATTTCTTTGCCCTCTAAAATGTTAGGATCCTGGAACAGGCTTTTAACATTTGCCTTAATGGCTCTGGTTCCCACTGCAAGTTAACAGTGATTATCTGTGGTCGGGCAGTTCCCTTGGCATTATACCAAACACAGGAGCAAGAATGCACTCTCAGTCAGAGACGTTTAACATCTAAGCCAGACGTTAAGCTGTGAATCCAAATTTGCTTCTCCTCTATACCTTTTCTCTCCCTTGAGAAAAAATGTCATCTGGCAGGTTCTTTGGTTTCCCAGCTCCAGAAAGCTATTTGAGCCCAGCAATTCCCAAAAATGTCACATTTTCAAGTCAGTAGGAACATCGATCTGTTTTCCTAAGTAGAATATTTGTCTCCAAGTTAAAAGAAATGAAGTATATATTTTTCTCTACTTAGAATGTTGGCTATCAAATATTGTCTTGGGGCAGGACTGCAGCCTGAGATTAATAACGTAAAATGTTCAATAGTAGGTTGTGAGGTGCATACAAAGAGAGTGGAAAGCTATCCCTTCTCTCTGTTACTCTTCCTACTCCAGCTCTGTCTCTGCCACCCCAGCCCTACCTGTAACAGTCCTTCCCTTGAGAAAGCTGAGAAGGAGAGGAGGGGCGGGGAAGGCAGTGTAAACAACGTGGGAAAGTTTAGTTTCTGAACACTTTATCAATGTTCAATAACAACAAAAAACTTTTGATTAGCAGCCTTTAAAGTGCCTGGCTGGTGTGGCTCAGTGATTGAGCATTGACCTATGAACCAGGAGGTCACAGTTCGATTCCTGGGTTGTGGGCTCTATCCCCTGTGTATGGCGTGCAGGAGGCAGCCAATCAATGGTTCTTTCTCATCATGGATGTTTCTATCTCTCTCTCCCTCTCCCTTCCTCTCTGAAATCAATAAAAAATATATTTTAAAAAATGTTTTTAAAGAGATGAGCTTCAAAAATATGCCTTAGAAGCTAAAGGTACCTTACTTTTGCTTTTAATTTTACAAATTAAGACTAGGGAGCAGAAAATTCTATTTAACAAAAATAAAATTAATTTAAATAATCCCGTTCTAAAGTATAATCATTTAAGGGTGAGGGAAGGAGAATGAAGAGGTGAAGGGAGAAATAGAGAAATTACCTCAATGATTGTCAAGTTTCTGAGAAGTTTAGATTTAATGTATCCATATTAGTGTTAAAATATTAATACCATGTTTTTGCATTAAGATTTTAAATTTATAATTCCTTAAATATAGCTCATATTTTCCTTTAACAATTAATTTTGAGTATTTTTAAAGCAAATAATTTTAAAAATTAAAATAATTAAAATAAAAATGTATTTATTGAAGGTGTACAACATGATTTTATTTTTTTATTTATATATATTATTGATTTCAGAGAGGGAGGGAAAGGGAGAGAGAGATATTAACATCAATGATGAGAGAGAAACATTGATCGGCTGCCTCTAGTACACACCCAAGTCTGATCAGTCCAGTCTCCCATTTCCTGCTGCATTATTAGGTATATTATTAGAGGCTCTCACCTGGAGATAAAGGAGACCAACTCTTTTTTTTTTTTGAGATTTTTAAATTATTTTATTTTTGACAGTATTACAGAAGTTCCCATATTACCCCCCTTGTGTCCACCTCCACCTGGCCCCTGCCCCACCCCAGGCCATTTCCACATAATTGTCTGTGTCCATGGATTATGCATATGTGCATATATGTACTTTGGTTAATCTCTTCCCGCCCCTTCACCTTCCTCCCTTCTGAGATCTGTCATTCTGTTCCATGCATCCATGAGTAGACTACATCTTAACTTAAGCAATACAAAGCCCTGGCCAGATAGCTCAGTTAGTTAGAGTGTCATCCCAACACTCCAAGGTTGTGGTTTGGATCCCTATCAGGGCACATACAGCAATTACACAAGGAATGCATAAATAAGTACAACAACTAATATTGGTGTTTCTGTCTTTCTCTCCACCTACCTCTACCTGTCTAGAAAATAAAATAAGATTGTCCTGGCTGGTGTTTCTCAGTGGTTAGAGCAGCAGTTCTCAACCTGTGGGTCGCCAACCTGTGGGTCGTGACCCCTTTGGGGGTGGAACGACCCTTTCACAGGGGTCGCCTAAGACCATTGGAAAACACATATATAATTACACTAGAGGCCCGGTGCACAAAAATTTGTGCACTTGGTGGGGGGGGGGGTCCCTCAGCCTGGCCTGTGCCCTCTCACAGTCTGGGATCCCTCAGGGGATGACCACCTGCTGGCCTAGGCCCACTCCCCGGGGGATTAAGCTGGCAGTCAGACTTCCCTCTGGCAGCCCAGGAGCCCTTGGGGGATGTCCACTTGCCAGCGGGGAGCAGACCTAAGCTGCAGTCAGACATCCTTAGTGCTGCTGAGGAGGTGGGAGAGGCTCCCACCACCACCACTGTACTGGCAGCCATCAGCCTGGCTTTTGGCTGAGCAGAGCTCCCCCTGTGGGAGCACACTGACCACCAGGGGGCAGCTCCTGCATTGAGCCTCTGCCCCCTAGTGGTCAGTGTGTGTCATAGTGACCAGTCATTCCTAGTCGTTCTGCTGTTAGGGTCAATTTGCATATTACCCTTTTATTATATAGGATAGAGGCCTGGTGCATGGGTGGGGGCCGGCTGGTTTGCCCTGAAGGGTGTCCCGGATCTGGGTGGGGGTCCTGCTGGGGTGCCTGGCCAGCCTGGGTGAGGGGCTGAGGGCCATTTTCAGACTGGCCACACCCCCTTCAGGGTGGGGGTCCCTGCTAGCATGCCTGGCCAGCCTGGGTGAGGGGCTGATGGCTGTTTGCAGGCTGGCCATGGCCCCAGCCACTCAAGCTCCCAGTGGAGGCTGGCTGGAAGCAGGTATTTGGGATTTATTTATCTTCTATAATTGAAATTTTGTTGTCTTGAGCGGAGGCCACAGCCAGCCAGGGCAGGAGGGAAGCTTGGCTTCCTCCATCACCAGGGCAACCAAGCCTCCTATTTGCTCCAGCTCCGTGGCTGCCGGCCGCCATCTTGGTTGGGTTAATTTGCATATAGTTGCTCTGATTGGCTGGTGGGCGTGGCTTGGGGCGTAGTGGAGGTGCGATCAATTTGCATGTTTCTCTTTTATTAGATTAGATATTGCAGCGGTTCTCAACCTGTGGGTCCCAACCCCTTTGAGGGTCGAACAACCTTTTCACAGGTGTCGCCTAAGACCATCGGAAAACACATATATAATTACATATTGTTTTTGTGATTAATCACTATGCTTTAATTATGTTCAATTTGTAACAATGAAAATACATCCTGCATATCAGATATTTACATTACAATTCATAACAGTAGCAAAATTACAGTTATGAAGTAGCAAGGAAAATAATTTTATGGTTGGGGGTCACCACAACATGAAGAACTGTATTAAAGGGTCGTGGCATTAGGAAGGTTGAGAACCACTGGGTTAGAGTGTCAACACATGCATCAAAAGGTCTTGGATTCGATTCCTGGTCAAGGGCACATACCTGGAGTTTCAATTCCAGCCCAGTTCAGGGAACATGTGGGAGGCAACATGGATCTCTCTCTCATATCCATGTTTCTCTCTCTCTCTCTCCCCTACTTCCTCCCTCCCAAAAAAAAAAAAAAAAAATCAATGGAAAAAATATACTTGAGTGGGGATTAACAACAAACCAACAGTCCAGCCGGCATGGTTCAGTGGTTGAGCACCGACCTATGGACCAGAAGGTCACAGTTCGATTCTCGATTAGTGCATATGCCCGGGTTGCAGGCTCGATCCCCAGTATGGGGCATGCAGGAGGCAGCCAATCAACTATTCTTTTTCATCATTGATGTTTCTATCTCTTTCTCCCTCTCCCTTCCTTTCTGAAATTAATAAAAATATATTAAAAACAAATAAATAAATAAGATTGAGATTTTTTTAAAAGCAATACACAAGTAAGGAAGTCTTTAAATGCTTAAAATCCATTTATTTATTAAACAAACATTTACTGAGCACTTTCTATGCTACCTACCTATTGTGCTAGGAACTAGGGAATTTGTAGCAATGAACAAAGCAGATATAAATCTTTGCCCTGGATAACTCTGTAACTCAGAATCAGCCAGGTGATTGCTAAAACACTGAGTTCTAAAAATGGATGCCGAGCATTTACTGGAACCAGCAGAGTCTTTTATGATCAAATAAGCTTTATCATAGATTTTGTGGATTCCAAGAATAATCTACTCTACAAAGCATATTTAAAGTGCAAGATATTAATAGAAAGAGACATTAAAATTCTATTCCTTCAAAGAACTGAATCACTTTGCTGGTTAGAGATAATATGCAATCAGTTCTGAATCTAAAATGACTTTGGAAAGTAGAGGCATGGCACAAGGTCATATTCTCATCTTTCTACAGATTTTCAGAACATCAGCACTGCATTAAAAAGAAAAGGGTTTTAAAAAAGAAAAAAAAAAGATAAATCCTAGGCCTGGAAACTAGAAGCACAAGAATGTGAGTTGGTGTTGCAGAAAGTAGTGATTAAGCTATTACATCAATTTATTTCAGTAAAAGCCTTCTTAGCGGTAGTTTAATTCTTCTATTTTTATTATTAATTCTGTTTTTATACTAGGTTTTTACTTAGTGAGGGTGAGTTGAAAAATTAAATAAGAGAATAAAGAGAAAAATAAGCAGCCACACTTCTACCATTTAAAATCATTGCTTTCAGTCTTTTTGCATGTTTATACTATTTTAAAAATATTTCTCTCTCATATATACACACTTTAAAAAAAGAAATATATACATATTCAAAGGTGGTTTTTTTTGTTAATCCTCACCCCAAGATATTTTTCCATTGATTCGTAGAGAGAGTGGAAAGGAGGGAGAGACAGAGAGAGATGTGAGAGAGACACATCATGCGCCCCGACATCAAATCTGCAACCTAGGTATGTGCCCTGGTCTGGGAATCCAACCCATGACTCTTCGGTGTGCCGGCCAACACTCTAACCACTGAGCCATGCTGACCAGGGCCATATTCAACGTATTTTAAATTAGAATATTAAACTAGTGCTAAAGTCCCTTTTGAATGTTTTCCCTCTTAGTTCCCAGAAGTAACCACTATTTTACATTTAATGAGTATCATTCTACATATACATGACCCAAACTGAGTCAACCGGAGTATTTCATGCTCTGGCCAGAGTTTTCCATAGCCTGGTCAAAGCTAGGTCAAATCCTAAGCCAAGTGAATTAGCTTCCATGCTCGGGATTTTTTTGGCTTGGAGCGTAGGGGGAAAAATATCAGTCTTTGTCTACTAGCAAAACTGTGAGAGCTGAGGATGGGAGTTCTAATGTAATGTTTATTCCAATAAGTTCTAAAATTATCCTCTCCCCAACCCCTGCTTCCTAAATAAATTCCTTTCCAAGGTGCCAGGAGAGAGTAATGGGGTTTGTAACTGGAAGCAATTCACATTGAGACATGGACAATTTAAAGCTTCCCTGTGTTGATAATGAGGAAGGCTGTGCACGTGTGAGGACAAGAGGTATAAAGAGAAATCATTGTGTAAAAAATCATTGAATTTTGTTGTGAACCTAAGACTACTCTAAAAAAATATAAAGTCTAGCCCTAGCTGGTTTGGCTCAGTGAATAGAGTGTTGGCCTGAAGGGTCCCAGGTTCAATTCTGGTCAAGGGCACATGCCCGGGTTGCAGGCTTGATCCCTAGTTGGGGTGTGCAGGAGGCAGCTGATCAATGATTCTCTCTTATCCTTGATGTTTCTATATCTCTCTCCCTCTTCTTTCCTCTCTGAAATCAATAAAAATATATTTAAAAATATATAAAGTCTATTAAAAAAAAAAACTTCCTTTGAGGCTTGGCCTTAAGAATGAACCTTTTTATGACAAAGCAATTCTATTCTTTGGTGTGTAACCAAGAGAATTGAAGAACTATGTCCACACCAAAACTTGTACACAAAATGTTCATAGCAGCATTATTCATAATAGCCAAAAAGTAGAAACAACTGATAAATGGATTTTAAAATTTGGTTATCCATCCACCAGAATATTATTTGGCCATAAAATAGGAATGAAGTTCTGATAAATGCTACAACATGGATGAACCTTAAAAACTTAATGCTAACTGAAAGACACCAGTCACAGAAGACTACATATTGTATGCTTCCATTTATATAAATCTAGAGGCCCAATGCACGAAATTCGTGCAAGGGCCTTGGCCCCCACCGGCTGTGGTGGCCGCGGGCCTCTGCCTCAGTCCCCGCCATCATGACTGGGGGGCCTCTGCCACAACCTCCGCCCACTGCGGCAGCCAAGGGCCTCTGCCTTGGCTTTGTCCAGAAGGATGTCCAGTCTAATTAGCATATTATGCTTCTATTATTATAGATGTCCAGAATAAGCAAACCTTAGTGGCTTAAAGTAGATTAGGGGCTGGGGGAGAGGAGATGGACAGGGACTGCCAATGGGTTCAGGGTTTCTTCTTGGGGTGATGAAACTGTTCTGGAATTAGATAGTAGCAATGATTGTACAACCTTGTAAATATACTAAAAAGCCACTGAATTGTACATTTTTGAATGGTGAATTTTATAGTATGTGAACTACATCTAAATTTATTTTAAAAGGCTGGGTTGTTGACTTTCCTGGTAGGATTTAATGAGGGGGGGGGGGTGAGTATTTTTTTTTAATTAAATCTTTATTGTTCAGATTATTACAGTTGTTTCTCTTTTTTCCCCCCATAGCTCCCCTCCACCTGGTTCCGACCCCACCCTCCGCCCTCACCACCCCCCCCCCACTGTCCTCATCCATAGGTGCACGATTATTGTCCAGTCTCTTCCCGCATCCCCGAAACTCCTTTCCCCCCCAAGAATAGTCAGTCCACTCCCTTTCTATGCCCCTGATTCTATTATAATCACCGGTTTATTCTGTTCATCAGATTATTTATTCATTTGATTTTTAGATTCACTTGTTGATAGATGTGTATTTGTTGTTCATAATTTGTATCTTTACCTTTTTCTTCTCCTTCCTCTTCTTAAAGGATACCTTTCAGCATTTCATATAATACTGGTTTGGTGGCGATGAACTCCTTTAGCTTTTCCTTATCTGTGAAGCTCTTTATCTGACCTTCACTTCTGAATGATAGCTTTGCTGGATAAAGTAATCTTGGTTGTAGGTTCTTGGCATTCATCACTTTGAATATTTCTTGCCACTCCCTTCTGGCCTGCAAAGTTTCTGTTGAGAAATCAGCTGACAGTCGTATGGGTACTCCCTTGTAGGTAACTGACTGTCTTTCTCTTGCTGCTTTTAAGATTTTCTCTTTGTCTTTTGCTCTTGGCATTTTAATTATGATGCGTCTTGGTGTGGTCCTCTTTGGATTCCTTTTGTTTGGGGTTCTCTGCGCTTCCTGGACTTGGAAGTCTATTTCTTTCACCAGGTAGGGGAAGTTTTCTGTCATTATTTCTTCAAATAGGTTTTCAATATCTTGCTCTCTCTCTTCTTCTGGCACCCCTATAATTTGGATGTTGGTGCGCTTGAAGCTGTCCCAGAGGCTCCTTACACTATCTTCGTATTTTTGGATTTTCTCATTTTGCTTTTCTGGTTGGGTGTTTTTTGTTTCTTCGTATTTCAAATTTTTGACTTGATTCTTGCGATCCTCTAGTCTGCTGTTGGAACTCTGCATAATATCCTTTATTTCAGTCAGTGTATGCTTAATTTCTAGTTGGTCCTTTTTCATAACCTCAAGGGTCTCACTAGATTTCTTGAGGGTCTCACTACATTTATTGGCGGTCTCACCAGACTTTTTGAGGGTCTTACTAAATTTATCGGCAGTTTCTAGAAAATTCTTGAAAAACCTTATAACCATGGTTTTGAACTCTATATCCAGTAGTTTGCTTTCCTCCATTTCTGTCATTTGTGACCTGTTTCTTTGTCTCCGCATTTTTTATGCTTCCCTGTGTTGGTAGAGTGGCTTTGTGTGCTAGGTGTCCTATAGGGCCCGGTGGCTCAGCCTCTCCAATTACCTGAGGTGGACACTCTTGGTGCACCCCTTTGTGGGCTTTGTGCACAGTCTTGTTGTAGTCTTGTTGTAGTTAAGCCTTGATTGTTGTAGGTATCACTGGGAAGAATTGACCTCCAGGCCAATTGGCTGTGAGAATCAGCTGTGTCTACAGTGGGAGAACTTCTGTGCTGAAGACACCCTTCTGGGGCAAGACTTGCTTCAGTTGGGCTTTGGTGCTCACTGAGTCTGCCCCCTGAGTGTGTCCCTTATGGATCTGAGGAGTTGTAATTGGATGGTCCCACTCTGACCACTGGGTACACTGGCTCTTGGATCTAAGGAGGTGCTAATTTAGCCTCTGCCTGAGGCTACCCAGCAGGAGCTACGAAGAGATCTGCAGATTCCCCTTCCTTGTTTGGGGTTTGGAGGTGCCCAAATGAGGCCCAGCTGTGAAGCAATGCAAGCTGCTGTTGGGCCTTGGGCCTTCTCTTGGAAGTTCTGGGTCTGTCTGGCCCAGCTACAGTTTGTTAGGTAATTTTCAGATTGCAAAGGGCCAGGGCATTTATATGCAAAAGCATCTGCGCACAGCTTGGGTGGGGCGGGGTCTCAGGGAATCAACAGGGCGGAGCAAGCTGCTATGGCTGATCCTCAGCCCTGCCCTAAGGGGCCCCGCGGTGACCCAGTGTCCCGGTAATTGCTGCAATCACCTCTGAGAGAAAGCCGCCCTCGAGTTCCGAGTTCTGCCCACTGCCAGACCGTCCAGTTTCTCCCCGTATGAGTCTAGGTCTCCAGAGACTCACCCGGAACTGGAGTTCAGAGCAGTCGGGGGCTTGTGACTCCCTCCGGATTCAAAAAGACAGCCAGGTCCTCAGTTGCCAGCGCTTGCTGTGTGCACCCCCGTACCTCTACACTCCACCTATGCAGCTCCTCTGAGTCTCAGTGTGCTTTTCTCTTTACTTCTAGTTGTAGAATTTCCACTCAGCCAGCCTTCCTGTAGTTCTGGATGATGTACGTTTTGTGTTTTAGCTGTATTTTTGAATTTGTTGTGGGAGGCAGCAATTTCCGGTGTTTACCTATGCCGCCATCTTGATTTCCACCAGGGGTGAGTATTTTTGAGCAGCAATGGCTTTCTTACATTCCCCTCTTCTCTGTGCTAGTGCTCTTACCACACCTTTAGCAAACCAGAACCAAAAGAGTAACATGATCCGCACTTCCACACACACACAAAAGTTAATGGAAATATTTTCCTCAATCTTAAGATTTTCTCCCATAATTTACTTAAAAATTTGGTGACATTTCTTATCTGTTAGTAAGTGCTAGTGTAACGCTTGGCATACCCAGATAGAAATGAGACTCATTAGGCAGAATACTGGAAGTAGAAAAGACTATCGGAAAACCCCGGTTTTGACATTATAGGCAGAACTTCTATTAGACAAAATTATGAGGCAGGTGTTTGTCTTCAGAGCCTTCCATCTTTTCTTTCTGCCCTTGTCTCTCCGATCTCAGTGCTCTCTCACACACCCTTCAACTCCCTAGGAATCTGGGATCCCTATCAATTGGTGACTCGTCCTTGAAATGAGTTTGTTATTACCCCAATTTAAAACTTTAGTCCATAGAAATATTCACAAAGACACACGTATAAGGATGTTCATTGTATCATTTTAATAATAGTTTCCAATCAGAAATAACCTATAGAGTTGCTAATGGGAGAAATATTGCACATCCATTAAAACAACAACAACAAAACTCCTCCTTGACCTGGCCAGTGTGGCTCAGTTGGTTGGAGCACCGAAAGGTCATGAGTTTGATTCCTGGTTGGGGCACATATGGGAGGCAACCCACTGACATTTCTCATTTCTCTCTCTCTCTCTCTCTCTCTCTCTCTCTCTCTTTCAACAAACAAACAAAAAACCCAACTCCTCATGGAAGATATTACAGAGTGAACTCAGGGTGAAAGCCCCTCCTACACTAAAATATAATGGGCCTGGTTATGGGTGGGAATTGGGATTTGGGTAGTGACGAGGAACTACATAGAGGCTGATTTGGAATCCGGAGCTTTTGCTCATGCTTTGCCTGAAATAACCCCCACAATCCTTCCTTCATATCTGACCTTTGAAGGATTATGCACAACTTTCAACATTATATTGCTCAAATGCTACTTCTCTATATGCATCTCTTAACCACTCAACTAAGGGCTCTTTGGGCTCATTCATTTTTGAATCTCCAACATTTAGCAGATTGCCTGGCATATAGCAGAGGTTCAATAACTACTAGTATTTTTTTAAAACAAAATAATGTATGACTGAACTTATTGCTTCCAACAACGTTGGTTATTCCATTCCCTATGTATCTATAACATGCTATATCTTTTTATGGCATCAGCCGTGGGCAAACTACGGCCCGCGGGCTGGATCCGGCCCGTTTGAAATGAATAAAACTAAAAAAAAAAAAGACCGTACCCTTTTATGTAATGATGTTTACTTTGAATTTATATTAGTTCACACAAACACTCCATCCATGCTTTTGTTCCGGCCCTCCAGTCCAGTTTAAGAACCCATTGTGGCCCTCGAGTCAAAAAGTTTGCCCACCCTTGGCATAGGACTTTCCACCTTGTATTGAAGTTTATTTGTGTGAATGTCTGCTCTCCCACTGGAAGGAAAGCCTTTTACAGGCAGGAACCACATCACACCAAGCACAGGGCTTTGTGTATAATAAGCATTCAATTCTTATTTAATGCAATTGGGCAAAAAAGGTTTTTGAGAAACAAAAGTAATTATTATGATCTAATTAATATGTGAAACAAATGTATGTATGCTAACATAGATGCAGAACTATAAATAGGACTTTATTTCCACAGTACTGTCATCCTAGAGCCAACAGAGATAGCGTGAGATTTAAGTGAGCTGACTGATGATACACATAATGCGGAACAGCCCGAGCAGCTCAGTCAACTGGCTCTTCCTCTCTCTTTCCCTCAGGCCTCTCCACCAACTGATGATAATTTTGACCTTCACTCTGTAAGGAAAACCAGCACCTGGAAAAATCAGAAGGTTACTTCAGTTCAAACAGGAAGTCAACTGTAGAATCAGGACTAGATCTGCCCTCTCAGTCGCCCTGGCATTGATCTACTGCCCAAGCCGTGGGGACGATTCCACACATTTAACACACAGATGACGTAAGTCAAAGGTGAAGCTGCTAGTCAATTTCATTCCTTTCCCCACATTTGGAATGGGAGGGGCCTTCTCTATCTGAGATCTTAGGACCCCAATATTTATCTATTTTATATCCCATACTCTCCTTAATGGCTTGTAGGTATGTCACAGTCTCAGCCTTAGGTAGGGTGCAATTATCTTTATGCTGTGGGAGGAACTTTGAGGTATAATCTATTTAATATTCTGCGCACAATTTGTAGGTACTCAGTTTAGTCACAAAGTCTGTTTAATGATGCTGAACATGAAAGTCTGGATTGTCTATTTCCAAGCTGTTATCCAGGCTGGCTAAATGATCCATATTATCTCTGGCCTCAACTCCAAGAGTAACTGGAGTTTGTTTGGGGTCCCACCTGTATAACTATAATCGGCTAGACCAGGGCTTCTTACAGCATTGTCGACATTTTGGGCCAGATAATTCTTTGTTATAGGGGTTATCCTGTGCATGATAGGATTTAAATTTTTTATTGATTGATTGATTTTGAGAGAGAGAAAGAGAGAGAGAGAGAGAGAGAGGTTTGTTGTTCCACTTATTTATGTATTCCTTGGCTGATTCTTGTATGTGCCCTGACCTGGGATTGAACCGGAAACTTTGGCATATCAAGACGACACTCCAACCAACTGAGATGCCTGACCAGGACTAATGGTAGAATCTTAGCAGCATCCATGGCTTCTACACACTAGATGCCCACAACATCACCCCTCTCCCAACCAGTTGTAACAACCAAAAATGTCTCTAGATATTGCCCCTGTCCCCTATAGAGCAAAATTGCCCCCAGAGAACCTCTGACATAGACCCTTGCTCATTATCCTCCAGGCCAGAGACAGATGTTCCTAAACCCCTCTTACCCCCAGCCTAAGTCATGTCTTCTTTCACTGAGCCTTAGCTTTGAGTCTCCCTTATTTGCCTGGCACTTGCCTGTTTCCTGGTTGCTTGAGCTCCTTGACCTCATTTCCTGCTGACCTTGGGATAGCCTCTTTATTTTCCTGTTTCTGCCCATGAACTTCTGGGCCAACAAAAATAATGTATATCCTAATATTTACAATATTTATTTAAGAAACTGCTATTACTAGATATTCTGCTCTGGTGATATGCTAGAATATGCTAGAGATTTTAGGACTTACTGTTTAGAATTATGTTCAGTTGCAAGTGACAGTATCTTGAACAAGGTAGAAGTTTATCCCATAGATAAATCCAGAGTGAGGTAAGCCAGAACCAGAGTGGTGATTTTGCTCCATGAAGTTGCTCTGCCAGGCCTGGCCTCTTTTCTAAGATCACTTCATGATCCAAGGGAGCGGCTCACCTCAAGTCATCAGGTCCACCAGCCAGCCAGCAGGAAGAAGGAAGGAACAGAGAGGAAAGCTAAATTAAGGAAATGTCCTGGAGGTTGCTAGATAACACCTATGCTTGCATATATTTTCTCTGAATTTAATGACTGGGCCACACCTATCTGTAAGGAAGGCTGAGGAAATGTGGCTTTTATTCTGAGTGGCCATTCGGCCCACTTAAAAACTAGGGGTGTAGCACCATGGATATTGGAGGACAGCCGGAAGCCTCTGCTGCATGGAAGGTGTAAGGGCACCTGAAACACACACCTACCCTCAGGATGCTTCAGTCCAGTGGCAGAACTGGTTGTACACACGACCTGTGGTTTACCTTGACTAAAATAACATTTTAATTAAGAGGAAAGATATGATTACAATACTGATAACATTATAAGGACCATAAACTAAATACTAACCCAATGTAGATAAGGACATCTGTTTATATTTGTGCAATTGTGACTTTCTATAATTCCTTAGATCTTGAAATTTTATTTTACAACGAATTTGAGTTTAGTTTTCCTAAAAGCTTACATCTTAGGAAATGAATACAGGAAACTCAATTACCAGCATTTAAAATGTAAGAAATAATAATTACAGTCACTTGGTAGGTTCCTTTTTTTGTCATCTAGTAGTGGGTATCAAATTAGCCACTGCTTTATTTTTAGCTATGTGATATGTCACTCGGTCCACATTCCCTGGAGGGTTGCATTGGCTGAAATATGAAAAAGATCTTCAGTGTCAATATGGTTGCCAAGTTTTCATCAAAGATGATCTCCAACTGGTAATTTGCTTTTTGGTACAAATTGGCATGCCATCTTCCAGTGCCAACACTCACGATGATCAAAGAGAGCTGGAACTGAGGCAGCTCTTACTCTTCCAGTTTCTACATTTTACATAACTCTTTGCCCTAAAGAACTCTACTCCAAAACAGTGTTGTTCTGATGGCCTCCGTGGAGTGTTGGCCCAGGCTCAAGGCTTTGCCATAGATTATAGATTAAGCTTGAGGGAGAAGAGTTTAGTTCTGAACTTCTGAGTAGGAAGCAGACAGCCTGAACACAGATCAATAAATGTGGACAAGAGAAACTTGCCTCATTTTGCTACTTCCATAAAAACAAAGCTCAGGGTTCTCCAATTCTGACCCAGTTTCTGGAATTGTTTGGGTAAATATAAACTCTTAGAAGTGAAGAAGAAAATGAGGTGCTCTTGAAGCCTGATTCCTGGATAAGACAGAGGAGGTGGTCACGCCCATGGGATTCAGCAGATAATGAGATCGCTTTTTGTTTTTATTGATTTCAGAGAGAGGATAGGGGAGAAAGAGATAGAAACATCAATGATGAGAATCATCAATGATCTGCCTCCTGCATGCCCCCTACTGGATCATGTGCCCTGACCAGGAACTGAACTGTGATCTTCTGGTTCATGGGTCGACTCTCAACCATTGAGCCACACAGGCTGGGCTTATGAGATGGCTTTTGTTGTTAATCCTCACCCGAGGAGATTTTTTCCACTGATTTTTTTTTTTTTTTTAGAGAGAGAGAGTGGAAGGGAGGGGGGGAGACACAGAGAGAGAAACATCGATGTGAGAGAGATACCAATTGTTTGCCTCCCACATGCACCCCAACTGGGATGGGGATTGAGCCTACGACCAAGGTATGTGCACTTGACCAGAATGAAACCCGCAACCCTTCAGTCCACAGGCCGACGCTCTGACCACTAAGCCAAACCTGCTATGTCTGGAGATGGCTTTTTGAAAAAACCTTTGGGGCTTAGAGAAGAGAAGCTGGGGTGAGGATGAGCTGAAAGTGGCAGCTGCAACTAGATATCAAAAGGCAGTCTTTCTTTACACATGTAAGAGTGTACACATGTACACTCTTCAGTCACTCCACACACTTGAGTAGCAAGCACCATCAGTAGTATCAGCTTCCAACAGGAAGAGTGATGGAACCCTTTCATAGCTTTACATGTATGTGTGTCACACACACGCACACACACACACACGTCCCTTTCTGTGAGGGAAAAGCCTGTGTAGAGTGCATAGCACTGCCTGGCATATGGTAGTCGGTTCTCAACAAGTGAGAGCCATTATCATTGTTATTATCCAAGTGAAGGGGCACCACAAAACCTCTTCCTCCTGACCTGCAAATCCAACTCGGAGGTCATGTATGCAGATTAGAAAAATGTACTTGTTATCCAGACCGAGGCAGTATCTCTCACCTTCTTGCAATACTTGTTAGCAGGTTCATTTTTACCAATCATTTTCCTTCTTCTTTTTCACTGACAGGTGTCTACTTTTTCTTCAAGGCCCAAGACAAATACCAGCTTTTCTCTGTACCTACACCTCATCACATTCCCACATAGACATCCACTTTCTTCGATGGATGCCCACAGCACTTTGATTATACATGTTATATAGTTGTTATCATGCTGTAATTTATTATTTTGTTACCAACCCCAATGACAGTAAACTTCTCCAGGGTAAGGATGACTTCTCTCTTTTTGCATCTTAAATTATTAAAGTATTGTCTGACTGGATAAATTGAACATCCATCCAGTGGATATTATTCATAAATAAAAAGAAATGAGCTATCAAGACATGAAGCCCAGTTGGTATAGCTCAGTGGTTGAGCATCAACCCAGGAATCAAGAGGTTGCGGGTTCGATTCCGGTCAGGGCACATACCCAGGTTTCGGGCTCAAACCCCTATCCCCAGTGGGGGATGTGCAGGAAGCAGTTGATCAATGATTCTATCTCATCATTGATGTTTCTATCTCTCTTTCCCTCCTCTCTCTCTAAAAATCAATAAAACATTTTTTAAAAGACATGAAAAGACATGGAGAAATCTTAAATGCATGTTGCTAAGTGAAATAAGACAGTCTGTAATGGTTATACACTGTATGACTTCAATTAAATGACATTCTGATGAAGGAAAAAATATAGAGATAATAAAGAGTGGTTGTGCCCTGGCCAGGTACCTCAGTTGGTTGTACCATTGATGGGGTGCAGGGTGGAGGGGGGGGTCAATGGGGAAAAAGGGAGGACAGCTGTAATGCTTTCAACAATAAAGATAAATTTAAAAAATCAATCAATTAATAAAAAAAACACTGGCTGCCCTAACCGGTTTGGCTCAATGCATAGAGTGTCGGCCTGCAGACTCAACGGTCCCGGGTTCGATTCTGGTCAAGGGCATGTACCTTGGTTGCGGGCACATACCCAGTAGGGAGTGTGCAGGAGGCAGCTGATCGATGTTTCTCTCTCATCGATGTTTCTAACTCTCTATCCCTCTCCCTTTCTCTCTGTAAAAAAATCAATAAAATATATTAAAAAAAAAAACACTGGTTGCCAGGGTTTCAGGGTGGAGGGAAGGAGTGGGGAGGTGAAGTACAGTTGACATTTGAAGAGATGAAACTATCCTATATAATAAAAGGGTAATATGCAAATTGACTCTAACAGCAGAACAACTGGGAACGAGCAGTTGCTATAACGCGCACTGACCACCAGGAGGCAAGCACTCAACGCAGGAACTGCCCCCTGGTGGTCAATGCGCTCCCACAGGGGGAACTCTGCTTAGCCACAAGCTGGGCTGATGGCTGCGAGCCTCTCCCGCCTCCTCCGCAGCACTAAGGATGTCCGACTGCAGCTTAGGCCCGCTCCCCAGGGGGTTGGGCCTAAGCTGGCAGGTGGACATCCCCTGAGGGGTCCTGGACTGCAAGAGGGCACGGGCCGGGCTGAGGAACACCCCTGAGTGCAGAAATTTTCATGCACTGGGCCTCTAGTTCTGTATAATATTTTAATGATACATAATGTCACACATATATCAAAACCTATAGAATGGTACAACACAGAGAGTGAACCTTAATATATGTAGGTTAAAATAAAATCATTTCAGCCCTAACCGGTTTGGCTCAGTGTATAGAGTGTCAGCCTGAGGACTGAAGGGTCCCAGGTTCGATTCTGGTCAAAGGCATGTACCTTGGTTGCAGGCACATCCCCAGTAGGGTGTGTGCAGGAGGCAGCTGATCGATGTTGCTCTCTCATCGATGTTTCTAACTATCCCTCTCCCTTCCTCTCTGTAAAAAATCAATAAAATTTTTTTTTAAAAAGAAAGAAAGTTGGAGGATAAATCTACTCATTGTTACTCCATCATGGTGGGAAGCAGACGTCTGTTCCTTTTAAAAAAAAAAATCATTTCAGAGGTCAGAGAATTCCAGGAAGAAAAAGCAGACCATGACAGGAGACGCTAACTATATTAAAAATGTATGAAACAACCTCACTGAAGGAGGTAGGGGGAAAAGATGTTGATCTTAAGCAAAGTTGGAAATGAGTGGAATCTGTAAGACTAACTCAAGACAAAAGATATTGCATAGAAGAACTCTAGTTTATAAATTGCCTCTTGGAAGTTTGGGTTAACAATTATAATACTGTTATATATGTGTACTATAACTGAATAATTGAGTAAATGGATAGCAGATTGTGGGAGCTGAGTATCTCATTGTTAGAGTGAGGATTTATGGATAAACAAGGGGAGGAGGCTAGAATTTTCCACATAGTTCAGTGGTCGGCAAACCGCGGCTCGCAAGCCACATGCGGCTCTTTGGCCCCTTGAGTGTGGCTCTTCCACAAAATACCACGTGCGGGCGCACACGTACAGTGCGAAGTTGACTTAAAACTTTAAGTAAAGTTTATTAAGTTAATTTTAGGGAACGTTGTGGAGTGAAAGGAGATGTAGTGTTGAGGATTGAGAAAGGTATGTTGAGATGGTTTGGACATATAGAGAGGATGAACGAAAGGAGGTAGACGAAACAAGTATACAAGGTGAGTATGGATGAGAGAGTTGGAAGGGGTCAACCTCAGCGAACGTACCTCAATCAGATTGAGGATGTTTTTAGCAAAGGCCAGCTTAGGAGTACCCTAATTAAGTTAATAACAATGTACCTACCTATATAGTTTAAGTTTAAAAAATTTGGCTCTCAAAAGAAATTTCAATCGTTGTACTGTTGATATTTGGCTCTGTTGACTAATGAGTTTGCTGACCACTGACATAGTGATTAGAGTTGGAAACATCAGTAAGAACTCATTTTAGCTTTATATAGATACATATGGTTACATATAGAAGTATTTATAGATGATGTATATATACACCAATTAGTATACACCCATATATAGGGTGTCCCAAAAAATGTATACACACACTTTGAATAACTATAAAAGCAGTGTTTATCAAAGTACATTTCATTTTCAAAAATGAGCTATCAGCTGTTAAAATGTGTATACATTTTGGGGGGACATCCTGTATTTCTTTGATCTGTTAACCCAGCCATCCTAAAAAAAAAATGACATCCCTACCACGAAGATACCTAGCATCCAGATCTTGGTTCCTAATATCATTCTCCAGTAAAAGGAACTTGGGTTTTTTGGAGAAATGGCGATTCTAGGACTGGGGCAGAAAATATATCAGAGGAGCCTGGATCATCTTGTAATGCCAGAAAGTAAAAATGTGATTTTTAAAAAAAATCATATTGATGGGAATATGACAAAGGAAAAGATGGAACAATTTGGATAAAAATAATAAAAACAAAAGTAATATTTGAGAATAACCAAAAATATAAAATAAATATCTATGAGTCAATATTGATATAAATAGATTATTGAATATATTCATAAATGGAGAAAAGGAAAATTGTCCATGCAGAAGAATTTCAAATAGTTTATATAGACACTCTGCTCTCAAGGCGAGGAAGCATAAACCCCTACTCCCTAAGTTTGGGCTGTACAAAGTAACTTCCCACCAAAGATTATGAAAAGGGGAAAATGGAATAACCTTACATTAGAGAAACCTGACAAAAACTACATCAGCCAGGTAATAAAGGTCAACACCAACAGTTATAAATGATGATAGTATATGATCAAAATGGCACTTTGTGTCTGTGATCTTCCTCCTGCAAACCTATAACCCCAACCCAATCAAGAGAAAAACATCATGTTCCAATTGAGGGACATTCTACAAAATACTTGATCGGTACTCCTCAAAACTGTCAACGTCTCATCAAAAGCAAGGAAAGTCTGAGAAACTGTCAGTCAAGAGGAACCTAGGAGACATGAATACTAAGTGTAATGTGGCATCCCAGATGAGATCCTAGAATAGCAAGAGGACATTAGGTAAAAACTAAGGAAATCTAAATAAGCAATGAACTTTAGCTCATAATAGAATATCAATATTTGTACATAGACTGTAACAAATGTCCCATGTTAATGTAAGATGCAATAATAGGAGAAACTGGGCGTGGGGCATAGGGGATTCTATGTACTATCTTCTCAATTTTTTTTGTAAAACTGTTCTAAAAAATACAGCCACACTGGACCGAAGAAGATAAAAGATGGCAAATGAACATATGAAAAGATGCTCCAAATCATATGTTTTCAGGTAAATGCAAATTAAAACAATGATGAGATAATACCACACCTATTAGAATGGCCAAAATCCAGAACATTGACAACACCAAATGCTGACAAGGAAGTAAAACAACAAGAATTCTCGTTCATTGCTGGTGAGAATACAAAATGATGCCCAGCCAGCGTGGCTCAGTAGTTGAGCATGGACCTATGAACCAGGAGGTCATAGTTCGATTACCAGTCAGGGCAAATGCCCAGGTTGTGGGCTCGATCCCCGTGTGGAGTGTACAGGACGCAGCCGATCAATGATTCTCTCTCATCATTGATATTTCTATCTCTCTCTCCCTCTCTGAAATCAATAAAAATATATATTTTAAAAAACAAAAAACAAAATAATACAGCCACTTTGGAAGATGTTGGTTTATTACAAAACTAGAGGCCCAGTGCACGAATTCGTGCATGGGTGGGGTCCCTAAGCCTGGCGGGTGACCAGGGCTGATTGGGATCATCTCGCCCAGTCCCGATCGAGGCGGGGCCAATCAGGGCTGAGCTGATCAGGGCCTGCTGGCCAGGGGAAGGGATGGGGGGAGGGACCACAGGAGGTTGGCTGGCTGGGGGGAGGGGGGGCGGGGAGGGACTGTGTGAGGTTGGCCAGCCAACCAGAGGGAGGGACCAGATGGGGGAAGGGACTGCGGGAGGTTGGCCGGCTGGCTCGGGGGAGGGATCGTGGGAGGTTGGCTGGCTGCAGGAGGTTGGCTGTGAGAGGGCACTGACCACCAGGGGGCAGCTCCTGCATTGAGCATCTGCCCCCTGGTGGTCAGTGCACATCATAGCAACTGGTCGACTGGTCGTTCGGTCATAATGGTCACTTAGGCTTTTATATATATAAACTAGACAAACTCTTATATGATCCAGCAATCACAGTCCTTGGAATTTACCCAAAGGAGTTAAAAACTATGTCCATATAAACACATGCACACGGATGTTTATAGCAACTTTATTAATAATTGGCAAAACTTGGAAGCAACCAACATGTTCTTCAATAGGTGAATGATAAATAAACTGGTACATCCAGACAATGAAATATTATTTGGTACAAAAAAAAAAGAACTATCTAGCCATGAAAAGATATGGAAGGACCTTAAATGTATATTACCAAGTGAAAGAAGCCAATCTTAAAAGGCTACATACTGTATGATTCCAACTCTATGACAGTCTGGAAAAGGCAAAACTATGGAGGCAACCAAAAGATCAGTGATTGCCGGGGTTTGGGGGCATGAAGAGATCAATAGGTGGAGCACAGGGGATTTTTAGGACAGTGACATACTCTGTATGATACCATAATACTGGAATAATTTGTCCAAACTCAAAGAATGCACAACACCAAGAGTGAAGCATATGTAAACTATGGACTTTGGGTAATAATGGTGTGTCGAGAGGCTCATCAGTTATAACAAATGTTCTATCTGGTGGGGGATGTTGATAGTGGGAGAGGCTATGCATGTGCAGGGGCAGGAGATATATGGGAAATTTCTGTACCTTTCCATCAATTTTGCTGTGAACTTAAACTGCTCTAAAAGAAAAGTCTTTTTTTAAAATATATATATTTTATTGAATTTTTACAGAGAAGAAGGGAGCGGGATAGAGAGTTAGAAACATCGATGAGAGAGATCGATCAGCTGCCTCCTGCACAGCCCCCAGTAGGGATGTGCCCGCAACCCAGGTACATGCCCTTGACTGGAATCGAACCTGGGACCCTTGAGTCCGCAGGCTGACGCTCTATCCACTGAGCCAAACCGGTTCGGCTAAAAAGAAAAGTCTTAATAAAATAAATAGATAGTCTATTTGTTAAATCTCCTAACACATAAATATTTATTATTAAGTAACCTTATGCCCAGAAAAGGTAAATAATTGTCCCCAAGTTAAGATAAGAATAATCTTTATAGTGATTTGTTCTAATTTATTTAGCAAACATTTATATTACGCTTACTATGTGAATGACTATTCTAAGTGCTCTGTAACAGTAGCCCTGTAAGTCCTCATAATAATGTCATGAAGAGGATTCTATTTTTATTCCCATTTTACAGACAGGAACTGAGGCATGGGAGGACTAAGCAGCACTTGCCTGTGCTCAAAAAGCCAGTAAGTGGCAAAGCTGGAGTTTGGATTGAGGCAGTCTAGCTCCAGAGATTATGTGTTAACCACTGCACTGTGTGGCCTCTATTATTCAAAGAAAACTTTGAAAAGCAGTTCTTCTCCATTGTTTTTGGCATTGAAGTTGTTGCAGAACAGTAAATGCAAATGGACAGTACTATTATGACTGGCCACTAGGGGACATTAGAACTCTTGCAAACCTGCCAAATGATTAGTATTTTTTTTCTTTATTTTATTCTTTTCCCAATGACCTCGTCCACCTCCACCCTCCGCACCCCACAATCACCACACTGTTGTCCATGTCCATGAGTTCTTTCTCTTTTTTTTTCCTTTTTTATTAAATCCCTCCACAAGGCCCCTCCCCCCCACATAACTCCCAGCAGAGCTAATTGACTAGTATTTCAAAAGGAGTAAAGAACAAAATTTCTCATTTGTGTTGCCATTTGTTAGCCCAAGAATAAACAGAAAATCATACAAATAAGTTTAAGTCTCACAAGTTTTCACTTGTCTTTTTTTCTTTATTATCCATATCCTACAAATTTTCCATACTGTCCAATTTAACACTTCACTGCATACTGTTTTGTTTTCAAGTTGTTTCATGTATTTGTCTTGTGCCCAAAACTAAGATGCAAGCTCTTTGTCAATAGGGAACACTGCTTATATTGTACTTATTATTTTTTAAAATCGCATAGCACCGGCACAGTTGTTAGGTACTTTGTAAACACTTGCTAATCAGTTTGAGTGCATAAATACCTTAATTTACATAATAGATGCGTTCTCAAGGCCAACATAAACCAACTTTAAAATTCACTAGGGAGCTAGATATTTAAGGGAATTCAGTAGTAAAGCCTTTTAAATTAAGTCAAGAAGCACTCTGTAATTTAGCCTAGTATATGAATATCTCTATTTTCACATGTGGTTTGGTTTAAAGCAGAAAACACCTGGGTATCATTGGTTGAAAAATATCCATTTCTGTATCTTGTACAAGGCTTTAAAGAGGCTTACTTGGGAGGATGGGGGTTAATGGGGGGGAATGAGGACACATTTGTAATTCCTTAACTAATAAAGAATTTAAAGATTTTTTTAAAAAGGCTTACTTAATATTCTGCCCTTTTTCGTGCTACAGTGGATGGCAACAGACTGGGGACAAGGGTGATCAAGTGGTCAAATGCTGCCCAAGGAGGCAAGGACCTGCCCCCTATCACTCACTAGCTGGGCAAACCACTTGCACTTTCTGGGGCCCAGTGTCCTCAGCCATAAAGCAATGAAGCTGAATGGGATGAACTATTTCAAAATCAACATTCCAGTTCTTAGGTAAGGGGGAGGGCGGACAGAAAAGCCTTCACAGACTCTCTCTCCAGACTATGATGAAGTATGGTAGCAATCATCTCAGGTAGAAACTGTAGTTTAACTTTAACCCTGCTGTTTGGCTTCTGTACTTATTTGCTTTGTTTAACAATAGAAAAGTTACTTTGATTTTCTGAACTTATGTATGCTATCCCAATCGATGAATACTCCATTGTTGGTGGTTTGAATATCCCATTGATTGTGATCTTACTGGTTATGGAAGCACATTTTTCTGTACCTGGGAACCAGGACAGCACAATTATCCTAAATTGCCTCAGTGGCCACAGATAATGCGTTCCGGTTGACTCAGTGGTCGCAAGAGCAGGACAGCACAATTACTCTAAATTGCCTCGATGTCTCCAGATAATGTGTTTCTGTTGACTCAGTGGTCCCAGAACTGAGGGCTCTAGGTAATGTGTTTCTGTCAACCCAGTGGTCCGAAGACCCAAAACTATAATTAATCTTTGTAGATAACTAATCGGCTCAATTTCGCTTCTGTAACTACTTTGTGCAAACCAGGTTCCTCATTCCAAACCCTAAGATGTAATCGATACCTTTGTGATTTTTGCCTATATAAATCTGGTGTTGCAGCCATCTTATCACTGCGAGATTTAGAGTGCATGGCCCCCTCATAGTCCCGGATTTGCAATAAATGTGACTCCTTAATTCGACTTCTTGAGGCGTCCTTGTGTGATTCGCGCAGGGGACATTACAATGACACTTACAGACCTGTGTTCTTTACCTTAGTTAGATGCCATTGACACGGGAACAGCTTGTAATGATAAAGTCATTGCCCACAAAGTATTTAAATTTCCTTGATTCTCCCTGGTCATCCTGGACTCTCCATAAATTTAAAGGGCATAACATCCTTGTGTTTCTATTTCAAAAAGGATGTTAAGGGACTAGTAGGAGACCTGGCAGTGAACAGATCTTTTTACTACTCTCCAAAACTAACAGAGAAAACACTCAGGTGTGGTTTTTTTTTTTCTAATAAATAATTATAAACGTTTAAAAAGTATAAGATTATTCAGCTATTTCAATTTCTACCAAGGGACACTATGATCTATCATAGGTAAAGAGGTTTGGGGACCACTGGGGAGGGTGTTTATGAGCTGTAAATTGAGTGCACTGGGAGCAATTAAGCATTTAAATTAGAGCAATGTGTAAAGCTAACAGCTGGTAAGTGTTGTCAATTGCAAGCTGTAGACCAACTGCTTGGCAGGATCTGCATATAAACCGAAGAAAATGTAGATTGAACAGTAGAGAGTAGAATATGGATTTGGTAATTCAGAGCATAAATTCAGATTACACATTCAGCTGGAGTATCTTTAATGTGAATCTAGAAGCACAGCATCTCCTCTAGGAATGCATGGCTGGACAAAAATTTGTTAGGCTATTTAAAATGGGCTTAAATTACAATTTAATTATTCTCACAGTTAATAGCTTGGGATTGTTTCAAGAGAATCTGACCTTGAAGACTGATGTCTATTTATCTTATAATCATTATTTTTGGTGCTAAAAATAATGGTTGAAATAAAGACCTAGAAGCTTCTATTTATACACATGGTATTTATAACATTTATTAAAATAAGGTTTTTCACCATGTTCCCAGGATCCTCCCTTAAAACTTGCCAATGGGGAAAAAAGGGAGTTCTTAAGACATTGGTCTTCCAGCCTTCTATCATTGAGCAACTTCCTCAATGCTAAGTATATCTTTAAATCCTCTGTAATAAAGTATTGATCATTGTTGAAGGGGAAAAGATCAGGGGATTTAGATTTATACTTGGTCTGACCTGTACTTATTCCTCCCCTTTTTCTATCAAAATCAATTCATCCTAGACCTGTTGCTCTCTGGGTGTTTTAAGGTAGCAGGTTTGGTAATTTCTGATAAATTAGGAGACAAATCCCAGGAGGAAGCCCCAGTTTTTCTATTAATTTTAAAAGGGAAAGTTTTGAAAAGTTTGAAGAATTTTTTAGGGGTGCTATCACTTTTTTGTTCCCTCTTAACCTTCTTACTTTTGTCTTAGACTAGATGAGATTCTGAGACACATGCTGAGTTCCTTATACATTCATAAGCTTACCCAATAAAATGTACTGAGTACTCACTATGTGCCAGAAGTTAATGATACAAAGGTGAATCAGACTGTTTCTGGCCCTCGAGGAACCCCCATGGCCAAGCAGGAGAGACAGAAAGAATCACAACATGACAATCATAGCCTCAAGATTTTGGACATTTACTCAACGTCAGGCACTTTACTACATGGTTTACATAAGATAAGTCATTTAATCCGACCACCAACCCCAGTAGGGAGATGTACATCTCCCCATTTGCAGGTGAGGAGACAAGAGGCTTAGAGAGTTATCTTACCGTTCTCTCACTCTCCTCTGTATGCTTAATTCCTCTACCTAAAATCCTCTATCTGCCTTCATCTAATTCCTGTTTGTCCTTCAAAAAACCTTTCCTCCCGGAAACCGGTTTGGCTCAGTGGAATAGAGCCATCCGGCTGCGGACTGAAAGGTCCCAGGTTCGATCCCGGTCCAAGGGCATGTACCTGGGGTTGCGGGCACATCCCCCAGTAGGAGATGTGCAGGAGGCAGCTGATCGATGTTTCTCTCTCATCAATGTTTCTAACTCTCTGTCTCTCTCCCTTCCTCTCTGTAAAAAATCAATAAAATATTTTTTTTTAAAAAACCTTCCTTGACCTAGAGAAGGGACAGTGCCTTGCCTAGTGCTTCCTGTCCATCTCTAGCAGTGCATTCTCTCTAAATTTGCATTTAGTATATGTCTGAATCCTCAACTAGATTGCATTAGGATTGGATTTCTTTCAGAGTGACCATGGCTGTCATCTGTATTCCTAGAACATGGCTCAATGTATTTCATGTCATTCATTCTCAGTAAAAGCTACTTGACTGAATGAAGCACAACAGAGCCACGATGTGACTCTATGTCTGCCTGGCTCCAAAGCCCTAGCCAGTTCATTCTGTTAATTTGCTTAGAAATGAATCCTGTGCAAAATATGGGAGCACAGAGGAGAGAAAGTCACGGCAGGGTTCACAGAGAAGGTGATATTTAACCTGGATTTTGAAGAATGTGTAGTAATTTGTCAAGTTGTGAAAGGAGCAAAAGCATCGCAACTGGAGAAACAGTTCACGCAGTGGCATGAGAGAACAAGGTGCATTTGACCTATGAAGAGTGGTAATTCCACATTGACACAGCATGGGCGGAGGGTGAATGGTAGTAGATGGCAGGAAAGCTCGGGCACACCAGAACGAGAGAAACCTGACATGCCTTTCTAAGCAAAGAATTTAGTCAGTGGTCCCAGAACCGAGGGCTCTAGATAATGTGTTTCTGTCAACTCAGTGGTCCAAAGACCCAAACTATAATTAATCTTTGTAGATAACTAATCGGCTCAATTTCGCTTCTGTAACTACTTTGTGCAAACCAGGTTCCTCATTCCAAACCCTAAGATGTAATCGATACCTTTGTGATTTTTGCCTATATAAATAACTTTTTTTAAAAATATATTTTATTGATTTTTTACAGAGAGGAAGGGAGAGAGATAGAGAGCTAGAAACATCGATGAGAGAGAAACATCGATCAGCTGCCTCCTGCACATCTCCTACTGGGGATGTGCCCACAACCCAGGTACATGCCCTTGACCAGAATCGAACCTGGGACCTTTCAGTCTGCAGGCCGACGCTCTATCCACTGAGCCAAACAGGTTTCAGCTAAATAACTGTTAAATAGAGAAGGTTCCACTTGATAGAGAGGAGTTGGAGTCCAAATACCTGGGTTGAAACCTAATTATGTCACTATGTGATCTTAGGGATTCCCGTGTCCTCAATTCCCTAACTGAAAACGTATAACACCTTACCAATCACCTCATAGAGTTGTGATGAGATTCAATTAAGGTATATAACCTAAATTGTGATGGGAAAATTAACCGCTACAGGCATCCCTGGTTTTATCGTGCTTCGCTTTATGGTGCTTCACAGATGTCATGTTTTTTTTACAAATTAAAGGCAAGACTCTCCACCAGCAGAAAGATTTTGACTCACTTTATTACGGTAATTGCTTTGTTGTGGTGGTCTGGGACCAAAACCACAACATCTCCAAAAAATGCCTGTATAAATGCTAATTATTACTAAGGTAAGTGAATTCGTTTGTTAGGGCTATCATAACAAATAACACAGACCAGGTGGCTTAAAGGACAGAAACGTATTTTCTCACCGTCTGGAGGCTGCGAGTCCCAGATCAAGGTGTTGGCAGGGTTGTTTTTCTTCTGAAGTCTCTCTCCTTGTCTTGCAGATGGCCATCGTTTCTCTGTGCATGTCTGTGTCTAATCTCTTTTTGTAAGGACACCAGTCACATTGGATTAGGGTCACCATAAGGACCTCATTTTACCTTAATTACCTTTTTTTTTCTTAATTACCTTTTTAAAGGCCCAATCTCCAAGTTCAGTCACATTTTGAGGTATTAAGGGTTAAAACTTTAACATGAATTTTGAAAGTGACACAGTTCAGCCCATAACAGCATTTTTTTTTTAATGTAACAATTCCACAGTGGCTACTTAGGTCATGCCAAATGAAAAATGGAAAACCTACCTTATTTTCTCACCACACCATTCAAACAAGAAATAAAGTCACAGACTCATTCCCTCACCTTCTTTCCTGTGAAATGAATCCTCTAGTCAGGCCATGTTGAGTGGGATTTCATATCTAGGGATCATAACCCCTCCCCCAAAGACAGTACTGGCTGCGGCTCCATAAGCAGGAAAGGCAATCCCATGCCTGGAATTGGTATCTATCCTTTCCAAGGGTGCACCACTGGCTCTTCCAGGATGGAAGGGGCCCTCAAACTGATCTCTTTAAGAAATAGTTCCATATGAGGACCCCAGTTTTGTCTGTGTTGCTGACAGTTGGATGTATAGAGGCAGCAATAGCTAGACTGGCTCTGCGAAGCAGAATTCCATGCTTTGGGTCAATACCTAGCCTTCATTTCTGCCACAATAGCCAGTCTGTTCATGTGCCCATCGTGCCTGTTCCAGAGTTGACAATAGCAAAGGCTGGCTAACATTAACTAGCTGAGACATTTGTCCACTTTGTTCAGCACTTCTTTGGTAGATGCTTCTGGCAGGCATTAACACACTACAAAAATCTTCATACTTGATGCCTACTCTCTCTGTCCTTTCACGTGTCTATGTTCCTTGTCTCCAATCTTCAATCCTTTTCTTCCACACTCCTGACCAGATAGATGGTCAGGCCAGTCTGTATATATTCTTATCTCAGACCATTTCTTCTTTCACACCACCGCATGGCAGGCAGAGGGAATGACCTGACTGGCGAATTTTGAAATAGATGAGCATCCGTCTTCCTGTTTCTCTGCCTATGAGTGTGTGGGTCAGTCTGTCTAGTTCTGCTGCTAAAGTACATCCTCCGAACTAGACTCTATCAGTAATTAAGGTGATATTTTGGCCTTCAACTGTCTGATTCCTACATATTCTCTTAATTAGTTCCAAGCTCCAGAAATGTTACTGATTTTGTGACTGAAACCCAGACAGAAAGTATGTAATCTGGGCCTTCAGCAAGCAAAAGGGCAGTGCTTCCTACTGTAAAGTTTCTCCAGAGAGGTGGGCACTTCTCTGAGCCCAGGGAATCCTATATAATAAAGAGCTAATATGCAAATGGTAGTCAAGCCATCACACTGTCATGCTGTAACGGCTCAGACACTCAACACTGGGGAGAGAGGCATAGGGACCGGCCAGGCACAAATGAGCTCGAGAGAGAGGAATGGGGACCAATCAGGCTGCGGCCCGGAAGATGAACAAGCCACCTGCCCCGCGGTCCCAGGCACCAGCAGCTGGGGCTGAGGCCTGGGAGAGGGACAAGCTGTCCACCCCACAGTCCCCTGCGGCTGCAGCAGGCCCGGGTGAAGCTGGCCCGGGTCCTGGGTGCCTGCGCCGGCCAGAGGAGGAAGCCTGGGTCCTGGATTCGGGGCGAGGCAGAGGCAGTTAGGGGCAATCAGGCCAGCAGGGGAGCAGTTAGGGGTAATCATCAGGCCAGTAAGGGAGCAGTTAGGAGTGATCAAGCAGGCAGGCAGAGGTGGTTAGGGGTGATCAGGCAGGCAGAGGTGGTTAGGGGCGATCAGGCAGGCAGACAGAGGGGTTAGGAGCCAGTGGTCCCAGATTGTGAGAGGCAGTCGGATATCCCCTGAGGGGTCCTGGATTGGAGAGGGTTCAGGCCGGTCTGAGGGACTCCTCCCCCCTGCATGAATTTCATGCACCGGGCCTCTAGTTATAGAATATTTGATGTCATGGTGGACATAGGAGCTGAAGTGCTTGAAAGAACATTATCCCCTTGCCCTGGCCAGGTGGCTCAGTTGGTTGGAGCATCATCCTATACACAAAAGATTGCAGATTTGATTCCATGTCAGGGCACATACCCAGGTTGAGGATTTGATCCCTGGTCCAGGCACATAAGGGAGGCAAGAGATTGAAGTTTCAATCTCACCTCTCTCTCTCTCTCTCTCTCTCTCTTCCCCTTTTTTCTCCCTTAAAGGATTTACAAAAAGAAAAGAAAAAGAACATTATCCCCTGACAGAAAGGTCTGGGTGACACAGAGGTAGGTGCAGTCTGTTTGCTTCATCTCTCAGTCTTCTTCGGGGCTTTTTTTTTTAGGAGCCCAATGTGATGAGAGCCAAAACCAGGCTCCTGTAGCAACTCAGATTCTTTGAACTCAGAGTTCATTTGGACCCCATCATGGAGAGAACTTTGGAAGTATCATGGAGAAAATACTTTAAAAATTCTCTTTGAAAACACACATTTTTCTTTATATGTGTTTTTGTTGGTCGTTGTGGAAAGATTCTTTCCATACACTGAATTCTACACAAATATTAATTGCCTACTGCATTTGAGGTATTTACTATGAGTGTGTGTGTGTGTGTGTGTGTGTGTGTGTGTGCTGTGAAAGACAAAATAAGCAGTTTTCACACTTCTTACAAGTATTTGGTTAGTGACTACGTGCCAGTATAAGCAACTTTTTTCTTTTCAAAGCAATGTTGAAATACTTTTGCTCAAACTAGTGAATTATTAGGAAGGAAGAAGTTCCCATATAAGTGTGGGAACTAGAGCACCTTATTTTACCTCAAAAAGAGAAATGTCTTGTGTTTTTATTCTAAGTAAAGGGAACAGAATACATTTGATGTTCACTTACTTTTCACAGTACCAACAGTTGCCGCACATCTGCCGTACTGGTAGCCACACCTGTGGCATCACAAAACTGAAAACAGATATGTGGGCTCCTAGAAAGCAGAAGTAAATGTCAGATTCAATCAGAGAAGCAGTGGGAACATCATAGGGTGAAGCCTGCACTTAACCACAAGGTGCCAAATTTGATCAAGCCTTGCTGCAGACAAAGAGAAGCCACAGATGAGCAGCTGGGAAAGGAAGAGAGGCAGGAGAAAAGAGATGGAGATAAGAGATGGGAAAGCAGATATAGATCAATTCAGTGTGATTGGCTGGACGGTGTGTTTTGGGGTTTGGGCTGCTTTGAGTGAGCCCAATGCCGTTGTTATTCCCCTCACCTCCTGCACTGCCCAACATTTGACACCTGTTAACAGGCATTCTTTCATAGGAGGTCAAATAACACGGCAGTTAAAAGCCTGGGCTTTGGAGTCAGGAAGCCTGGTGTCAAGGCCCAGCATCATTATTTATCACTGTGTAATCATTAATTAACATAGCAATTAACTTAATAACTCCCACTTTTAGTTTCTTTATCTGTAAAATGCAACTAAAAAGGGATTCTTTCTCAAAGAAAAGTGTGATGATGATTATATGAGATAATAGATTCTAGAGTTCATAGCACAATGCCTGGCATATAGTGAGTCCCAATAAAAGTTAGCTCGTATTATTAACCTGGGTCAATAGAGCTCTAACTGAGCTCTGGAAAGACCTACAGGTGTGTGGAAGTGTCTTTGTTTGCTCCCCACCTTCCCCAAAGCCATTCCATTTTCATCTATTTTATATACATATTTGTCTTCTGTGAAGATTTTACTTGAGTGAAATTTTGCTTTTTTTTAAAAAAACCTTCAAGCCCTGGCTGAATAGCTCAGTTGGTTAGAGCATCATCCCAACACTCCAAGGTTGTGGTTTGGATCCCTGTCAGGGCACATACAACAGTGAACCAGTAAATGCATAAATAAGTGGAACAACAAATCTCTCTCTCTCTCTCTCTCTCTCTCCATTCCTTTTTCTAAAAATCAATAAAAAATATTTTTAAAGCTCTTCAAGATCATGATCTAAGTCACTGATATAAATCTTGAATTGGGCAAGTCAAAGGACCTGCTCAGGACACTTTCCTAGAAAATTCCCTCCATACTGGCAGGGAATAGCCTTTGGGTACAAAGTCCCATCAGCTATGAGGACACTCGTAATGCCATCTGCCTGCCTACACTTTAACATCTTACCCATAAGGAAACTATGGGAAATTTTTTGTCAATTGCCCTGCTCGACTCAGGAAACATTACAGCCATAGCATTTCCTCAATCTACCAAGTTCATTAAAAAAGTGTTTCTCTTTGGCTTCATTGCTTCCAATACAGCTTCCCAGATCACAGGTGATCAATGCTGGCAATGATCATTTATAGGTTCTTAGATTAGCAACATAGATTTACTTCTTTCAGATAAAGGATCTTTCAGATAAAGCTTGGATTAATGTTGTCGCTGATAAAGTTAGTCCCTGGATACAGAGTTCAATACCTTGGGAAGGCATGTAAGTCAAATACAGGGGAAGGGAGAGTAGGTGTAAGAAAAATTTTGATTTCTACAATTTTATGTCCAGAAAATTTAATTGAGAGAGAAGTTTTAAAAATCTCTTTTTGGCATTAGTTATGTAGTTAAATGGTTTTCTTTAAGAAATAACGCTGGATGCACCATCATTTTAAAAGGTCAGGTTGGCGCGTCTTTTCATGCACTGAGTGTTGTTTAATATAGAAGGTCCCAGGTGGGCTCTTGGATTGTTCTATGCTTGAACAATGCCATGAAAATTGGTCTGGGATTATATTTCCCATGCCTCCACCTCCTTTTACCAAACTGTAGTATACCATCCATCTGCACAGGGATAAAATTTACACCTGCATCATGCAATTTTAACAAGAATACACTTTGTTTTGATAGAGGGGCTTGTGACACAAGAGGGCAACAAAAGTGATTTTTATAACCCTAGAAGGTCAGGGATCTGGAAAAAATAAATAAATGCATTATATTTATTTGACAATGATAAACAGTTTTTTAAAAGAGTAGAAATATGTTCTTAACAATATATTATATAGAGAAGTTTAGAAATTTTAATCTAGAAAATAAGTAAATAAAATCTTCACTTAGAGTATATTTGGTCAGAGAATAGGGATATTTTGATAATCAAACACCATATGTACACTATAAATACAATGTTCTGGGAATTAAATCAAAGCACTGAAATATGTTATGAAAATAAAATTGAATGTAATGATACCATTTAGAAATTTTAATTACTACATGAGGCCCAGGGTCATATGTGAAACTATAATCATTATATTGTACTGGGTTAAAAAGAAAATGTCAGTTAACAACATTTTCTTAGTAATAGAATAATGGATAGTAGAATTTACTGCATTCAATAACATTTAAACTGCTTTTCTTTTAAAAAATATATTTTTTTATTGATTTCAAAGAGGAAGGGAGAGAGCAATAGAAACATCAATGATGAGAGAGAATCATTAATTAGCTGCCTCATGCAGGGGATCAAGTCCACAACCCGGGCATGTGCCCTGACTGGGAATTGAACCATGATCTCTTGATTCACAGGTCAACGCTTAACCACTGAACCACACCAGCCGGGCAAAACTGCTTTCGATAAAACTAGGTTATTTCATCTCATTCTATTTTCAGTAAGTATTTTTTGATCTCCTATTACTGTAATAGTTATAATAAAATAGCAGAAGTGTTCCATGCTTTAGCTACATGAACCCTGATGAAAGTATTTTTTCTGGTTAAATAGGAAGTAGTATAAATAACTTACTATTTGAATATTTCCCTTAGGCAATTTGTATAGATGACCTTCATTTATTAAGGCAATTAAATTAGCTGTGGATAAAAAGCTATTTAAAATTTATCGTTGAGCATCTGCAGTTGTAATTTACAAACTACCTTTCAACTCATTTGTTCTGAGAGGTTTGGGAGGCTGATGACCTTTATCCCAGACCTCTCCTCGTTTATTTGATGCAGATACAGACCAGATGCATGCCCCGGTGAACCAGGATGCATGCCCTAGATGTGTGCCCCAACAAACCACAGCCATGCTCCCCCCAGAATCTAACTACTCAACCCCTTCCCCATCCCCTCAGCCAACCATAGTCCCTCTTGGGGGTAGAAACCTTTTGAACAGGACAATCTGTTCCACACTTAGATTCGTGTCTAGAAATCAAGGTGATTATGGGATGTATTTTCACTGAACTTTTCTTTAAACGTGAATCTGAAATTGTTGAGCGAAATGTAATTCACTCTTCTACC
>NW_005871158.1:3499540-3535985 GCF_000147115.1 Myotis lucifugus
AGATATTTTTCTTTTTAAAACTTTATTTCAATACTAGAGCCTGATGCACAAAATTCGTGCATGGGAGGCAGGGGTTTCCTCAGCCAGCCTGCACCCTTTCAATCCGGGACCTCTCAGGGGATGTCTGACTGCTGGTTTAGGCCCAATCCCCTGACTGCCGGTTTAGGCCGATCCTGGGGATCGGGCCTAAACCGGCAGTCGGACATCCCTCTCACAATCCGGGACCACTGGCTCCTAACTGCTCACCTGCCTCTGGCCTGGTCACCCCTAACTGCCCCCACTGCCAGCCTGATCACCCCTAACCACCTCTGCCTGCCAACCTGATTGCCCCTAACTGCCCCCCCCTCACCGGCCTGGTTGCCCCTTACTGCCCCCCCTGCCGGCCTGGTTGCCCCCAATTGCCCCCCTCTGCTGGTCTGGTTGCCCCTTACTGCCCCCCATTGCCAGCCTGGTTGCACCCAACTGCCCCTCAACTGGCCTGGTCACCCCCAACTGCCCCCCCTGCCAGCCTGGTCTCCCCACAAAGCCTGCTGTTTAGTTGTTTGGTTGTCCCTCACTAACCCCCCTGCCGACCTGGTTGCCCCACACAGCCTGCTGTTCAGTCGTTACTGTTACTGTGACGGTGTCCCAGACAATTTGCATATTTCTTTATTATTAGTATAGATAACTATGCTTACAGAAATATACTGATATTGGTTAATAGAATGCAATTTAAGTTTAACTTATTTACATGATTTAGACCAAAAACTTGGTACTGTCCTCCATATTTTTTGCTGCCAAATTTGCATTAACTCTCAAGATTTACCCCAGAAACACAGAATTCCAGTATAGATCCATAATACCTGAGAGTTCAGTAAGATTCAAAGCAGTACAAGGTTGTGTCCAAAACTAAGTACATTCCTAACAGCCCTGAGAGGCCATGTTTTCTATTCAAACCAGAACTTGCTTTGAAAGCAGAAAGCAAGCAATGGCATCCTAAGAAACACAAATGACTAAGAACCCTATCATAGCCTTTCTTACTAATATAAGCCAACCTATATTTGCCAACCACTTATACTGAGTATAATGACATAGAAGAAAAGGAAAAGATAGCAACCCATAATTCTATTCCTTTCAGTTCTTCCTTACTCATCAGTAAGCTGGAGGTAGTGCTGGTAGAATGTGTACATCTCAAGAAGTGATATAAAAACAGTTGAGTTACTTTTGTGCAGCTTTTCCACTGTTCTGCTAAGAATGAAATTCAGGCCCTAGCTGGTTTGCTCAATGGTTAGAGTCTCTCAGGCTGTGGACTGAAGGGTCTTGGGTTTGATTCCAGTCAAGGGCACATGTACCTCAGTTTCAGGCTCAATCCCCGGACCTGGTCAGGGCACGTGCAGGAGGCAACCCATTGATGTGTCTCTCTCTTTCTCTGTCTCTCCCCCTCCCTTCCACTCTCTCTAAAAATCAATGGGAAAAATATTCTCGGGTGAGGATTAACAACAACAAAAAAGAATGAAATTCATGTGCATACATGAACTACAGTACAGGGGTGGACAAAAGTAGATTTCCAATTGTGAGTATGTAAAACATAGTCTTTATTCTTTTTTTTTTTTTTTTAAATATTTTATTGATTTTTTACAGAGAGGAAGGGAGAGGAATAGAGAGTTAGGAACATCGATCAGCTGCCTCCTGCACACCTCCTACTGGGGATGTGCCCGCAACCAAGGCACATGCCCCCGAAATTCATGTGCATACATGAACTTTCAGTCCGCAGGCCGACGCTCAAGTAGATTTCCAATTGTGAGTATGTAAAACATAGTCTTTATTCTTGTATTTTCTTGTATTTTTATTTATTAAAGAGGCCCAGTGCAAGAAATTTGTGAACAGGGGGAGTGTCCCTCAGCTCAGCATGCACCCTTTCCAATCTGGGACCCTTCGGGGGATGTCCGACTGCCGGTTTAGGCCCGATCCTGCAACTGGCAGTCGGACATCCCTCTCACAATCCAGGACCACTGGTTCCTAACCACTCGCTTGCCTGCCTGCCTGATCGCCCCTAACCGCCTCTGCCTGCTGGCCTGATCACTCCCTAACTACTCCCCTGCCAGCCTGATCGTCCCCAACTGCCCGCCCCTGCCGGCCTGATCGCCCCCTAACTGCTTGCTCCCCTGCTGGCCTGATCAACCCTAACTGCCTCTGCCTTGGCCCCCACCACCGTGGCTTTGTCCAGAAGGAAGTTGGATGTCCAGAAGATGTCTGGTCAACCTGGTCTAATTAACATATTATCCTTTTATTAGTATAGACTAGAGGCCTGGTGCACAAAAATTTGTGCACTCGGGGGGGGGGTCCCTCAGCCCGACCTGTGCCCTCTTGCAGTCTGGGACCCCTCAGGGGATGACCACCTGCTGGCTTAGGCCCGCTCCCCAGGGGATTGGGCCTAAGCTGGAAGTCAGACATCCCTCTGGCAGCCCAGGAGCCCTCAGGGGATGTCCACTTGCCAGCGGGGAGCAGGCCTAAACTGCAGTCGGACATCCTTAGCGCTGCTGAGGAGGTGGAAAAGGCTCCCACCACCACCGCTGTATTGGCAGCTGTCAGCCTGGCTTGTGGCTGAGCAGAGCTCCCCCTGTGGGAGCGCACTGACCACCAGGGGGCAGCTCCTGCATTGAGCGTCTGCCCCCTGGTGGTCAGTGTGTGTCATAGTGACCAGTCATTCCCAGTCGTTCTGCTGTTAGGGTCAGTTTGCATATTGCCCTTTAATTATATAGGATAGAGGCCTGGTGCACGGGTGGGGGCCAGCTGGTTTGCCCTGAAGGGTGTCCTGGATCAGGGTGGGGGTCCCGCTGGGGTGCCTGGCCAGCCTGGGTGAGGGGATGATGGCTGTTTCCAGCTGATCACACCCCCTTCAGAGTGGGGTCCCCACTGGGGTGCCTGGCCAGTCTGGGTGAGGGGCTGAGGGCCGTTTTCAGGCTGGCGGGCGACTGAAGCTCCAAACCTCTCCTTTTTTTCTTTTTTTTTTATTCTTGGATTTATTTACCTTCTATGGCTGTCACTGGAACTGAGAGCCGGCTTTCTCTCTGAGGCTCGGCTCCAGCTCTGAGACCTCGGCTGCTGAAAGCAGATATCTGGTTTGTTTGGGTTCTATAATCGAAACACTGTTTCAACTCCAGCTCTGAGGCCCGGCTGGCTGAAAGCAGGTTTCTGGGGTTTTGTTTAGCTTCTATATTTGTAACAATGTTTCTTAAACTGCAAGCTCAGAGGCCGGCAGCAGCAGGCGGGGAACATTGGCTTCCTCCGTCACTGAAGCAAGCAAGCCTCCTGTTCGCTTCAAGCTGTGTGGCTGCCGGCCGCCATCTTGGTTGGCAGTTAATTTGCATATTGCCCTGATTAGCCAATGGGAAGGGTAGTGGAGGTATGGCTAATTACCATGTTTCTCTATTATTAGATAGGATGGTGATACTTTATAATTAGTCATATTTAAGTTTTGGTTTTTTAAAAAAATATATTTTATTGATTTTTTACAGAGAAGAAGGGAGAGGGATACAGAGTTAGAAACATTGATGAGAGAGAAACATTGATTCAGCTGCCTCTTGCACGGCCCCTACTGGGAATGTGCCCGCAACCCAGGTACATGCCCTTGACCGGAATCAAACCTGGGACCCTTCAGTCCGCAGGCCGACACTCTATCCGCTGAGCCAAACTGGTTAGGGCTAAGTTTTGTTTTGTTTTGTTTTAATCAAAAAACTTTTCTTGAGAATGTCTTCAATTCTGGGTTTCATGGAGCTATTTATCATTAGTCTCCAAAATAGGTACTAGAAAATAAAAAATTCACATAATCATCTAGTCACACTTCTAGTATTTTCTATTTCCAATTTAAATACAAACCATGGATGACACATTTCTTTCTTTTTAAAGATGTAGTTTATGGCCCTAACCGGTTTGGCTCAGTGGCTAGAGCAGCCGTGGGCAAACTACGGCCCGCGGGCTGGATCCGGCCCATTTGAAATGAATAAAACTAAAAAAAAAAAAAAAAAGACCGTACCCTTTTATGTAATGATGTTTACTTTGAATTTATATTAGTTCACACAAACACTCCATCCATGCTTTTGTTCCGGCCCTCCGGTCCAGTTTAAGAACCCATTGTGGCCCTCGAGTCAAAAAGTTTGCCCACCCCTGGGCTAGAGTGTCCGCCTGTGGACTGAAGGGTCCCAGGTTCGATTCCAGTCAAGGGCATGTACCTTACTTGCAAGCACATCCCCAGTAGGAGGTGTGCAGGAGGCAGCTAATCGATGTTTCTAACTCTCTATCCCTCTCCCTTACTCTCTGCAAAAAATCAATAAAAAGTATTTTTTTAAAAAAAAGATGTAGTTTATGGATATATTTGAATCTAAACAAAAAAAGGAAGTAGTTTTTATGGGAATATGGACATCTAAATATATTTTTTAATTAAATCTTTATTGTTGAAGGTATTACATATGTCCCCCATTGACCCCTTCTAGCCTGCCCCCATCCCCTACCCCAGGCCTTCACTACCCTATTGTCTGTGTCCATGGGTTATGCATATATGCATACAAGTTCTTTGGTTGATCACTTCCCACCTACCCACCCTCCCCTGCCTTCCCTCTGAGATTCCACAGTCTGTTTTATGCTTCTATGTCTCTGGTTCTATTTTGTTTATCAGTTTATTTTGTTCATTAAATTCCACATATGAGAGAGATCATGTGATACTTGTCTTTCTCTGACTTACTTATTTCGCTTAGCATAATACTCTCCAGGTCTCTCCATGCTGTCTCAAAAGGTAAGAGATCCTTATTTTTTTTTTACTACTGCATAGTATTCCATGGTATAAATGGATTCATCTAATGGTGGGCACTTGGGCTAGTCTCTAATCTTAGCTATTGTAAATTGTGCTGCTATGAACATAGGGGTGCATATATTCTTTCTGATTAGTACTTCAGGTTTCTTAGGATATAATCCTAGAAGTGGGATCACTGGGTCAAATGGCAGTTCCATATTTAATTTTTTGAGGAAACCCCATACTGTTTTCCTTAATGGCTACACCAGTCTGCATTCCCACCAGCAGTGCACGAGGGTTCCCTTTTCTCCACATCCTCACCATTTGTTGATTTGTTAATGGTAGCCATTCTGACAAGTGTGAGGTGATACCTCATTGTCATTTTAATTTGCATCTCTCTGATGACCAGTGACATTGAGCATTTTTTCTATGTGTCTCTTAGCCCTCTGTATGTCCACTTTTGAGAAATGTCTATTTAGGTCCTTTGCCCATTTTTTAATTGGATTGTTGGTCTTCCTTTTGTTAAGTTGTATGAGTTCCTTATATATTTTCAACATTAACTTTTTATCAGATGTATCATTGCCAAATATGTTCTCCCATACAGAGGGCTCCCTTTTCACTTTGTTGACGTTTTCTTTTGCAATGCAGAAGCTTTTTATTTTTATTTTATTTGTTTATTTTCTTCTTGGTTTTCTTTGCCTTAAGCGATGTATCCATAAACATATTGCTATGAGAGATGTCTGAGATTTTGCTGCTTATAGTTTCTTCTAGGATTTTTATAGTTTCACGACTTACATTTAAGTCTTTTATCCATTTTGAGTTTATTATTGTATATGGTGTAAGTTGGTGGTCTAGTTTCATTTTTTTTTGTATGTATCTGTTCAATTTTCCCAACACTGCTTATTGAAGAGGCTGTCTTGGACTCCATTGTATGTTCTTGCCTCCTTTGTCAAATATTAATTGAGTGTAATGGTTTGTGGATACCCAAATATTAATGATATTTATCTATATATGGATTTTGAGTAATTTTTATTTTATGCTTTATACTTTTTATGTTTCTCTAGAAATAACACCAATATTTTGTAATTGGAAACAATATATCTGTTAGAGACAACTATTGACTTATACAAATGATTTTTGCTTTTGCGAAAATACGGAGAAAAATTTTAATGTTCTATTACAAAGAAAACATATGTTAAAAACAATTACCCTTTTACAGAAGTATTTAGAAATAAAAGTAAAATTAAGGCCAAAGCAAAAGTCATTTCATGGCTTAAAAGTACTTTAGTCCCAAGGACATAAAATATACTAACTTAAACAGTGAGACTATTGTTCATAAAAGTACCAAATATTCTGAATGGATAGAAGCATCCAGCTGTAAACTGATGGACTTTTGTGGGCTAAAAGTAATTGAGGATTTCTACCCTTTAAAAAGCCATTTCTCATGTTACAGCCATGGAGATTGTGAAAAATGTATAGGACAGATTATGTTTCACTTTCTTTATTTGCACAGCTTGTTAAAAGTAGGTTAATACTGTGGGAATCCTTATTCCATTCACAACTTGAATATGTTTTTACAGTATTTATACATCGAGAGTTCAATTGATCATTCTGGTCACCATCTGTGCATGGATAGTTTTTACCCTAAAAGCTCTTGGTTCTAATGTATTGTTTTGACATTATATACTATAGTTGATTAAACAGAAGTAAACACCAGGTGTCGGCCTTCTCCTCTCAGGGGCCCCCAGCATGGCTGGCTGGATTGTGGAGTTTAATTATGATGCTGTACATAATGATGAATCAACTATTTGAGTTGGGGAAATCTTCAGGAGTGTAAAAAGAACTACAGGAGGGTGACTAGAAGGAGACCTAAATAGGAGTAGAAAAATTTTTTCTGATAATTTTGTTAAGGAAATTAAGAAAGAGACAGAATCCAAGATGACAGGATTCCATCAAATGTGAAAAGCATGGGGATGTAGCAAGTCTTATACAAAAAATAAGCACCGACGGACTCCCAGCTGGAGGATTTCAGCCACATCCACGAACTAAAAGCATTAAGAAGGAGACTAAGAAGCATCAGTGTAAAGTTCACTCTGGGTACATTCCATAAAATGATGAACTGGAGCTGAAAATGGGAGATATTGTTGATATTTATGAAGAGATAGAAGAAGGCTGGTGGAGTGGAACCTAAACAACAAGTTGGGATGTTTTCCTCAAATTCCGTGAAAGAAGTAGAGGTAACAGATGATAGGGAAACTCATGAAGCCCAGGAGGAGTCAGAAACTGTACTGGGCCACCTTATCTTTCCCCTCTCTGGGGAATGAGAATAAAACTGCACTTGGATCAGTTACACAGCCAAAGAAAATTAGGGGAATCGGATTTGGAGATGTTTTTTAAGAAGGCTCTGTGAAACTTAGGACAAGAATATCCAGTGAGAGAAAAGAGAAAAAAACAGAAAAGCCCTTAATCATACAGCGACTAGGGTCCAGAACTCAGAGTGTGGAGACAGCAAAACAGATCCTGAAAGTAAAATTAAAGCTAAGGAATAGAGTGTTCTAGTTGAAATAATTTTTTTTTAAATTTTCAAAAAAATAAAGAAGTAAATACCACAACACTTGGTGCTCTTAAAAAAAAATTCAGCCCAATAATTTTGACATAATTGTGAAATCTAATATACTCATCACCCACACTGTTCACTACTTAGTCAAAGGGAAAGCTTGGGAAAGTAAGAATGAGATCTGGGTAGAAATAATACCACTCATTTGACAAAATATCTTAAGTGAACTAAACTCAGACTAAAGAATTCAATTAAATAAAGTTATATAGACTGGAGTTCCCAAAATCTATCAACCATTGCTGTTGACTGATATTTATGACATCCCTTTCTGTTTCTACTCTACTGTTTCTTTTCAGTCATGTACAGTATAACCTGTTTAGAGTTTTTTCAAGGACTAAAGATTTAAAAACAAACTAACCAATTTAAAAGCAAAACTTCCTGGGATTTATAGATGCAACCTAAAAAATTTGAGCATAGGATATGGGAAATCTTTACAGTTTATAACTTTTTAGACATTTTAATAGCAGCCAAAGCATAATGAGTACCAAATGATCAAATTCCAGTCACAAAGTTTGAAAACTCATTTTAAAAAGTTTGATGATCACCTTAGCTGGTTTGCTCAGTGGATAGAGTGTTGGCCTGCAGGCTGACAGGTCCCGGGTTCGATTCTGGTCAAGGGCACATGCCAGGGTTGTGGGCTTGATCCCCTGTTGGGGGTACACAGGGCAGCCAGTCAATTATTCTCTTTCATCATTACTGTTTTTATCTCTCTCTCTCCCTTTTCCTTCCTCTCTGAAATCAATAAAAATATATTTTTTAAAAAGAAAATATACCAGATATCCTATAATTAAATTGAATATTAAAATAGTGGAACTCTGCTACACACCTATTATAATGGCTAAAATAAAAAAATACTGACAATACTAAATGTTGGTGAAGATGTAGCACAACAGGAACTCTCATCATTGCTGGAGAATGATGGAAACACTTTGGAAGACAGTTCAGCAGTTTCTTACGACTAGGTATAGTCTTAACATCTGATCCAGCAATCACACTTTTTGGTATTTACACAAATAAATATGTCCACACAAAAATTTGCACATGAATGTTTACATATGTTTTTTATGTTTGTATCCAAACTGGAAGGAACCAACATGTTCTTCAGTAGATGAATGGAAAAACTGTGGTACATCCATACAATGGCATATCATTCAATGATAAAAAGAAATGAGCTATGAAGCCATGAAAAGACATGGAAGAAACTTAAATGCATACTGCTAAGTGGAAGCAACTAGACTGAAAAGGCTACATACTCTATGAGTTCAACAATACAATATTTTGGAAAAGGCAAAATTACAGAGAACAGAAAAAGATCAGTAGTTGTCAGAGGTTAGGGAAGAGAGAGGGAGGAACAAATAGGATAAGCATATGGAATTTTACCGTGGTGAAACTATTCTGAATGATACTATAATGGTGGATCATGACAATGCATTTGTCAAAACCCATAAACTGTACAATACAACGAATGAACCTTACTGTAAACTATAGGTTTAAATTATAACAAATGTATCACACTAACAAATGTACTACACTAAAGCAACATACTAAGGGAAACCGAGTGGAGGGAAACAAGGAATTATATGGTAATTCTGTACTATTATCTGCTCAAATTTTTTGTAAAACTAAAATGCCTGAAAATTAAAATCTATTAATAAAGATATTATTGAGTGTCCATTATACATCAGCATTGCACCAAGAACTAGTATTACTGGCCCTCTTGGCATTTATAATGTAATGCGTAGGGGTATTCAAACCAATGAAATCAAGTAACACAAATAAGTACATAATTATATATTGCTGTGAATGAAAGCTTCATAGGACTATGAGAGCTTATACCTAGTCTAGAGGGTTAGGGAAGTCTTCCCTAAGAGAGAGATATTAGAACTCTGACCTCAAAGATGAATAGGAGTTAGCTAGTTGTGTGGTTCTGGTTGTTTTTCTCTCTCCCTCTCCCTTCCTCTCTGAAATCAATAAAAATATATTTTTAAAAAATGTTTGGTGATCATCACACACTGCAATATACAGATCATGTATCATAGAAATGTATACTTGAACCCTATACAACCCTATTAACCAATGTCACCCCAATAAAGTTAATATTTTAAAAAGTTTGATTGTCAGCTTCTCCATAATCATAATACTCTTCACCAACTTAAAAAAAAGCAAAGGGAAAGCACATGGAGTATACAAGGGGATTGTTATTTGCTTACTTATCTACTTTGAATTTAATTTTATTTTTTCCATCACTATTTATCCCCTCTATGCTCTCCAAGGGGATTATTTTTAGACATAATTGATATTATTTATTTATGTTTTATGTATTTCTAAATATCATTATAATTGAAGTTTTGTATTGAGTACTTTAAATTTTTTTTTAAATATTTTATTGAGTTTTTACAGAGGGGAAGGGAGAGGGATAGAGAGGTAGAAACATCGATCAGCTGCCTCCTGCACACCCCCTACTGGGGATGTGACCACAACCAAGGTACATACCCTTGACCGGAATCGAACCTGGGACCCTTCAGTCCGCAGGCCGACGCTCTGTCCACTGAGCCAAACCGGTTAGGGCTGTATTGAGTACTTTAATCAAAACATGTCTAAAGTTGGAGAGAGAAAATAGCCTGATAAATTGTTATATTGATTAATGCCTAACCTTAGTTGTAACATATGCTGACCTGACTATAATACCACCTGAAACTATTAGGTCAATGTTAGTATAATTATCTAATTCTGAATGTTCATATGCTTGGCTCTAGTAACCCTTGAATATATGTATAGTTCATCAAGGAGGTTTGAGAACAAAAAATGAAACAGTGAGACTGTTCAATTGTCAAGGAACCCAGTAAGAGAGGGAAGAAGAATTTACTTTCTTAAACCACTATATGTCAGACATTTTATACGGGTTTCTTACTTAATGTTTCCAACAATCTTATGAGTGATATATTATTATCCTATTTTACAGATTAAAAAATGAGCCTTAAAGGGGGAAAGTGACATGTAGATGACACATCTTTTCTTTGTGATGAAAGCCCAAATGTATGAGGATAAATTAAAGGAAGCTATTGTTAAGCCAGTAAGGTGGGTAAAAACATGTCAGATGAGTTTCGGCATAAACAAATGCAAGATGACATTTATCTAAAATATATTTAGAGGATAATAGTAAGTCATTATTCATTATTCCTTTAGGATAGTAATCCTCAAACTGTTACAGCCAACAAATTAATAAAAGATTGGGCATCACTAAAAATTAAATGGAAAAGTAAATTGCACACCCTATCCCACCCTTCAACAAACTGTATATCTACAAGCAAAGCATTCTGTCCTATTCTTCATACTTCATCTCTAGAAATAAATAGTAGAATTGAGGAAGGGCCAGATGAATTTGTCTGGCTTGTTTGAAGGAAAATGTCACTTGAAGTTTTTTAGACTGAAAATATAGATTCTTTCCATCCTCAGATCACTTTTTGTGAAATTCTGGTCTAGACTCTGGAGTAACATGTATGTTTCATGGAGTAATATCCGTGTCATGGATGAACATGCTCACTCATCTCACATCTGGTCATTCATGTAGCAAACATCAGACATTGTATAGATCGTAGAAATCAAAGCTAACAAAGGTATTTTGAGATGCCTCCTGTCTAGACATCCTGGGATATAAACAAAGACCTGTGCCAACTTGTCGCTTTGGGCTTGGAAAAGCAGTTCCTTATTGTTGCACTGGTTTTTCTCAACCTCCACCCTCCCTCAAAGCTGGTCCTAGATTATCCTCCTATCCCTTAGAGCATCGGTTCTCAACCTGTGGGTCGCGACTCCTTTGGGGGTCGAACGACCCTTTCACAGGGGTCGCCTAAGACCATCAGAAAACACATATATAATTACATATTGTTTTTATGATTAATCACTATGCTTTAATTATGTTCAATTTGTAAGAATGAAAATACATCCTACATATCAGATATTTACATTACGATTCATAACAGTAGCGAAATTACAGTTATGAAGTAGCAACGAAAATAATTTTATGGTTGGGGGTCACCACAACATGAGGAACTGTATTAAAGGGTCGCTGCATCAGGAAGGTTGAGAACCACTGCCTTAGAGGAAGGCTGGTTATGAAAGTTATATTATCCCCATTTCTCACAACAGTTGGCTTAGGATTTATTGGGGAAAATGTGTGATCTGTGTTGAACCCTAGGGTCAAAGTCCCTGTGTCAACTTCAGAATCTAGCAGAAATAAAAGTGACAAAACCTATCACTGTTCCTAGCCCTTGTTTCTTTTGTTCAGTTGTTTCTTGTGGTTTGTTTTTTTTTGTTGTTAATCCTCACCTGAGGATATTTTTTCCATTGATTTTTAGAGAGGAGTGGGAGGGAGGAAGAGGGAAAGAGAAAGAAACATCCTTGTGAGAGAGACACATTGGTTGGTTGCCTCCCACACACACCCCAACCAGGGATCGAACCTGCAACCCAGGTACATGCCCTTGATCAGGAATCCAACCTGTGACCCTTCAGTGCATAGGCCCAACACTCTATCAACTGAGTCACACTGGCCAGGGCCTAGCCCCCTTTTTAAAATATATTTTTATTGATTTCAGAGAGGAAGGGAGAGGGAGAGAGAGATAGAAACATCAATGATGAGAGAGAATCATTGATCGGCTACCTCTTGCACGCCCTCCACTGAGCCATGCTGCCTGGGCTGGCATATTTTCATATGCTTTATTTGCCATTTGTATATCTTCTTTGGTGAGGTGTCAGTTCAGGTTTTTTGCACATTTTTAATCAGGTTGTTTGTTTTCCTATTGTTGACTTTTAAGATTTCTTTGTGTATTTTAGATATAAGTACTTTACTGGATATGTGTTCTGCAAATATTTTCTTCCAATCCTTGGCTTTCTTTTCATTCTCTTAATGGTGTCTTTCACATACTAAAATTAATTTTCATAAAGTCTAACATCAATTTTTTAAGTCACATAGCATGGTTTTGGTGTTGCATCTAAAAACAAATTGCCAAACCCAAGTCATATAGATTTTCTCCTGTGTTATATTCTAGAAATTTTACATTTTTGTTTACACTCAGTATTATTTATTAAATATGTTAATGCAGTTTAATGGTAGTAGAAATTGATGGATTAATTTGGGTGGGAAGATTATTGGCTCTATAGATTTTGAAGGCATCAGCATAAAGTTAAAGGCTGTTGGGAACTCATCCAAAGAATTAAGTTGCCAGTGAAGACATAGTTGAGAGAGTCAGCTGATCAGAAGAGTATGATTCAGGGTAGACCAAGGGCAAATAGATCAGAAGAGAGACACAAGGATTGGGTTTACTAATCAGAATTTCAGAAAAGGCAGTCCAGTACCCTGGAGAGCTCCCCAAAGAGCCCATGTTTTGAGAGCCTGGAAGCTTTCATATATCCCTACTTGATAGCATCTAAATTTTCTAATGGGTTACTGGGCCAGACACCTATATCACTGCATTGAATGAGTTTTAAATATTACAAGAATAGAAAAATTATGAAACAGAGAAACACAAAGAAGAAAAAAATCTTACCACATAGAGATAACCATTAACTACATTCATTATTAACTGATGACAATGGTGAAACAAGATTCATAAATGGACCCTATTTACTTACTCCTATCTTCCTTTGTCAGCAGTCCTTCAATTACTCCAGTTTAATGTGCAAGTTTTGTGAAATTAAATTGTAATACTTAAGATTATGTAATTTAATATATTCAAATTTTTTGTAATATAGTCAGGAAAGAGCAATAGTAAAGCAAACTGGATTGGAATACGAAGGCTTGGTTATATGTATAGTTTCCACTTGATACCAGCCCTCTCCTTTCTTGAGCTCCAGGTGCAATTTCAGCTGCCTACTAGACACACTCATTTTAATATTCCATGGGCACCTTAAACTCAACTTGTTCACAACTTATTTTATTAGTTTTTCACTCAAATTGTTCCACATGTTTTTTCTATCTTGGTTAATTTCAACACAAGCCATCTCTAATCTTTGTTAAAATGAAGCAGGGAAGAAAGAAAGGAAAGAGGGAAGAAGAAACAAAGAAACACAGGTGTCATTTCTCATCTCAGTAAAGCCACAAACCTCAAAGATTATCCTTAAATCCATTCACTCTTTCACCTATCTCTTCCAATGACTGCTAAGTTTTGTTGATATCTCCTTCTAACTGTCTCTGGAGTCTCTTCTCTTTGTTCAGGCTTTCACTGTCACCCACCTGGACAGTTGCAGTGGCCTCTTTATTTGCAGCTTTTCCCCTCTTGAATTTAATTTCCACACCACTATGAGATATATTTCTAAAGGATGGATTCATTTTAAAGCCTCTGATGGTTCTTCTAGTTCTACATAGGATCGTGGTTAAAGAGCAATCTCCAGAGTCAAACAAAATTGAATTGTGTGACTGGACAATTTGCTTATCTTCTCTTTATCTCAGTCAATCTATAACATAGGAATAATTTCTTCTTCATAAGGTGTTGGGAAGACTAAAGAAAATAACACGTGTAAAATACTTTTCACACAGCTTAGCAGAGGGCAAACATTCAATGAATGTTATTATTGTGGTGGTGGTGCTGCTGCTGCTGCTGCTGCTGATGATGATGGTGATGATGGAAGTTCAAACCTCACCTCATGTTAGTGGATTCAAAGTATTTTGGCAGTCCAGAATAGCAACCCTTTCTTTGGGGAAACACTTTCCCTCCAACTCCAATTATGTGTTTCTTGTGGTGGCAATTAATAAAAGACTCAATTTCTTTGACTGCAGGATTGAGCATTGATCACCTGAGGATATTTCCATTGATTTTTAGAGAGAGAGGAGAGAGGAGAGGAAATAAAAGAGGGAGGGAGGGAGGAAGGGAGGGAGGAAGGGTGGGAGGGAAGAAGAGAAATTTCAATGTGAGAGAGAAACATTGATCAGTTGTCTCCTGTACCTGCCTCCTCTGGGGATCAAACCACAACTTTTTGATGTACTGGATGACACTTCAACCAACCAAGCCACCCAGCCAGGACACATTGATCCAATTTTTGTTGAACATAATATCTCCTCTTCTTGCTTGTAACATCTGGTCCAGGTTGGGTATGAGACCCAAGCATAGCCCATCAGAATATTTCCTTGTGATTTATTTATTTATTTATTTAGTCTAGAACTCTAAAGGTGGGGAGTGGGGATGAGAGAAGGAAGTAGAGGAGATAAATTCCCTTTTTAAAAATATATTTTATTGATTTTTTACAGAGAGGAAGGGAGAGGGATAGAGAGTTAGAAACATCGATGAGAGAGAAACATCAATCAGCTGCCTCCTGCACACCACTTACTGGAGAAGTGCCCCCATCCAAGGTACATGCCCTTGACCAGAATCAAACCTGGGACCCTTCAGTCCACAGGCCGATGCTCTATCCACTGAGCCAAACCTGTTATGGCAAAAAATTCCCTTTTCTTAACTATTGGTTCCTATAGTAAAATGTAACTTTGCTGAAATGCTTCCCACTAAATAGAGAAAGCCAGATGCAGAAGGAGGGACTGAAAACACCATTCAGAGAGAGCAGAAACAAAACAGAGAGAGAGAAAGAGAGAGAGAAATATGGAGGATCCTGATATCTTTCTAGTTCCTGTTTTCAGGCAACACCAAAGTAAGGGTTTCTGCCCTTCCAAGGCTTGTTTAGGTTGCAATCATGACCCTAGTAATAAAAATAGTCTTGACCGATACTACTTGTCATAGGAGTCCTCTCACAGTAAGACACAGTCATTTTTCTGTGCCTGTTTTTATCCTTCACCCTAGGTTCTACTAAATGTTTTTCTCATTCTTAGGATACCTCACAACCTTCTACATCTCTATACATTTGTATTGTATCTTAGTTACTTGTTAATGTCACTGTCTCCAGACTCTAAGCCCTCCAGCCCACTTTGTGGATATATTGCTTATTAATGCTTGTATCCAGTACCACACTTCTTCACATATAGAACATACTAGAGGCCCGATGCATGAAATTCATGCAAGAGTAGGCCTTCCTTCCCCTGGCTGCTGGCACTAGCTTCTTTCTGGCCCTGGCTTTGCCTGGAAGAACATCCGGTCTAATTAGCATATTACCCTTTTATTATTATAGATGGTCTCTCCACTGACAAAGCTTAACATTCTGCCAATTGGCAAAGGAAAAAATTTAAAGGGCCCATATCTATTTTCACAAAGCAAGTAATGAAGGGTAGATTTGGAAGTGATAGGCAATAAATTGATAATGGGCACACTATGTTTTAAGGGGTATTATACAGAATTTACTACATATACTTTTTACAACAAATAACTGGGTTTAAAAGCAGGTTCATGCTATATATGGATGTTTAAGCTTTGGATAAAAAGGAAAGGAATTTTAACAAATCCTTTTGATTTATTACAGAAACTTTTTTTTTAATGTTTCAGATCTTTTTCCCTTTTCAGACCAGTGACAGCAAACTCTGTAAGGACTCAGAATGTCTTTCTTTGATTTCTCTGACTTGTCTGATTATTTGCATTTCTATCTCTGCACAATGAACATTAAAGGTCTTCTTGTACTTTTGCACAAGAGTAATCCTACATAATGAAAGCCTAATATGCAATTTGTCCCCTTGACCAAGAGTTTGACCGCTTGCTATGATGTGCGCTGACCACCAGGGGGTGGTGCGAAACATGGTGGGCGTCAGTAACACAGTGCCAGCAGCGGGCGGCAGTGGAGGTGCTGCTGGCCCCGATGGGCTCCAATGAGAGCGGGCCCGCCTTGGAATGGTGGAGCAGGTGAGTGGGCGGCGCCAGGACAAGGTGGGTGTGAGAGGGGCCTGATCACCCTGCTGATTGCCTCACAGACAGTGACCAGCGGCGGTGGCAGGGGGCAAGGCTGCCGCCCAGCTCCCAGGTGCTGAGGGAGCTGGACAAGGGCCAATGACTCAGGCGGACGGGGATGCACAGGGGCCCAGGTGCTGCCCAGGGCCCAGAGATCAGCTGGGACCTGCCCTTCCATGCCAGACACTTGCACTTCGATGGCCAGGTCTAGGGATCGCACCCGTGCAAGAATTTCGTGCACCGGGCCTCTAGTAGCTAATAATTGCAAGCTTGTAGGATTATAAATATAATATTTTATCACTGAAATATTTGACTTTTCAATGATAAACTTTGAGAATTACCTAATTTTTTTTTAATCCTCACCTGAGGATTCACTGATTTTATTTTTTTTATATATTTTTTTATTGCTCTCAGAGAGGAAGGGAGATAGAGAGATAGAAATATCAATGATGAGAGAGAATCATTGATTGGCTGCCTCCTACACGCCCCCTACTGGGGGGGATCGAGCCCACAACCTGGGCTTGTGCCTTTGGCTGGAATCGAACCTGGGACCCTTTAGTCTGCAGGCCGATGCTCTAGCTACTGATCCAAACTGGCTAGGGCACAGTCACTGATTTTAGAGAGAGAGGAAGGGAGAGAGAGAAACATTGATCAGTTGCCTCTTATATGCACCCCTAATGAGGATCAAACCCAAAACCTAGATATGTGCCCTGACCAGGCATCAAAGCCACAACCTTTTTGTACGGGACGACTCTCCAACCGAGGCACCTGGCCAGGGTAAGAATTACCTAATGTTTTGAATGTTCTGCTCAAATTTTCATATTTGTCATTTTTGCTTCTGATTATGGAAGAGAATTCAATGCTATTTCTGAGTTCTGTTACATATTAACATATCTAGATTATATTAGTCAGAGTAGATGGGTGGCAGATAACGCCAAATTGCAGTGGCTTAACACATCAAAACTTATTTCTCCAATTGAATATCTACATGCAAAAAAGATGAATACCTCACAGTATATCCCAAACCTCACAGTATACCCCAAAATGGATCATATACTCAAATATAAGACTTAAACCTATAAAATTTTTATAAGAAAACATAATAGAAAAATCTCTGTGATCTTGAGTCAAGCCAAGAGTTCTTAGATATGAGATCAAAAGCATGTGGCATTGCGCTAGCTGGTTTGGCTCAGTAGATAGAGCGTCAGCCCACAGACTGAAGGGTCTTGTGTTTGATTCCATTAAGGGCACGTACCTCGATTGCAGGCTTGGTCAGGGTGCGTGTGGGAGGCAACCAATACATGTGTCTCTCTCACATCGATGTTTCTCTGTCTCTCCCTCTCCCTTCCACTCTCTCTAAAAATAAGGAAAAGTATCCTCAGGTGAGGATTAACAACAAATTTTTAAAATTTTTTAAAGCATATGGTATTAAAAAAAATAAATTGGATTTCATCAAAATTAAAAAACATTGTGCTTCAAAAGATATTATTAAGAAAATGAAAAGATAAGCTAGACTGGGAGAAAATATTTGCAAATCATGTATTTGATAAAGGACTTGTATCCAGGATATATAAAGATCTCATAACTTGATAATATGACAAACAGCCCAGTTAAAAAATGGGTAAAAGATTTTAATATATGCTTTACCAAAGAAGATCTAAGAAGAGCTAATAAGCACATGAAAAAAAATGCTCAACATCATTAGTCACTAGGGAAATATATATTGAAATCACAATGAAAAAACCACCTCCCTCCCATTAAAGTGAGTAAAATAAAAAATATAGACAATAACAAGTATGTATTGGTCAGGATGTGGAGGAATAAGAACACTTACACATTGCTTGAATTTTGGAAAAATGTTCAGCAGTATCCTAAAAAGTTAATCATAAACTTACCATAAGATGAAGCAATTCCACTTCCAGGAATCTACCCAAGCAAAATAAAAACAAGTATCTACACAAAGACTTGTACACAAATGTTCATAACAGCATTATTTATAATAGCCCCACAATTGGAAACAATGCAAATATGCATCAATTGGTGAACAGATAAACAAAATATGGTACATTCATACAATAGAGTACTATTCAGCAATATAAAGGAAAGAACTGACACATGGCACAACATGGATGAACCTCAAAAACACTGTTTGGGTGAAAGAAGTCACACCAAAAGACTATATATTGTATGAGTCCACTTATATGAAATGGCCAGAAAAGGTAAATCTATTGGAACAGCAGATTGCCTGGGGTTGGGGGTGGGAACAGGATTGATTAAAAATGGGCATACTGACTATTTTGGGGGTTGTGGAAATGTTCTAAAACTGGATTGTGGTGATGGTTGCACAACTCTAATCTCTGCTTATTGTCACTTAGGGACTCAAAGTGACAGATGTTTTATATCAACACATGCTTCCATGGTCACCACAGCAGGGGGGAGGGGACTGTGCCTCTGCCTCTTACAAATTTCCTAGGAAGTGATATCACTTACCTTCCCATTTTATTGGTAAAAGCAAGTTACATGGCCATGCCTAACTTCAAGGGTGCAAGAGAGTGCTATTTTACTACGTGTCGGGAAGACAGAACAAGCATAATTTTTGTGAACTCTAATGACCCTCACAGAGATAAATAATAAGAATAAAGGGCACAGTTGACTCTGACTGGAGTTATTTTGCTTTGCACTTCTGAGAGACTTGACATTTGTTCCTTCTTAAAGTCCTAATCCAGCGGTTCTCAACCTGTGGGTCGCCAACCTGTGGGTCGCGACCCCTTTGGGGGTCGAAGGGCTCTTTCACAGGGGTCCCCTAAGACCATCGGAAAACACATATATAATTACACATTGTTTTTGTGATTAATCACTATGCTTTAATTATGTTCAATTTGTAACAATGAAAATACATCCTGCATATCAGTTATTTACATTACGATTCATAACAGTAGCAAAATTACAGTTATGAAGTAGCAATGAAAATAATTTTATGGTTGGGGGTCACCACAACATGAGGAACTGTATTAAAGGGTAGTGGCATTAGGAAGGTTGAGAACCACTGTTAATCCTTTGCATGTTGCCTAGTTAAAAAATGTATAAGACCACAGTAACAGGTATTCTTTATATTTTACTGTGACTCCCTTAGTGCCTTTGATCCCCTGAACACCTGGTTTCCTTACATTAAATGATTGCACTTTTGCAGTCCTATGTTTACACAGAAAAACAAGCTTTAGAAAAATTAGGGATCAGTGACTTCTCTAATGTTTAAGGGATTAGAATACTTTTGTGTGGCTAAAGAGGTCAAAATTATACCAGTAAATGGAAATTATAGGAAGGCAGATTGTACATCTACATCTACGTATATAAGGGAGAATTTTCTAATGATTAAAGACCGCCTCTGAGGTATTGAACCACTGAAGATGTTGAAGTTGAGGCTTGATGACCACTTGAGAGAAACATGGAGAACTTCCACCCAATGTTCTCCCAAACTGATGTCCTATCATGAGGCTTAGTTGCACAGCAAATATACCTGTTTGTGTAACATCTTTATTTTTGGACTGCATCTACTTTAAGTCGAAACTCTCCTCAACCAAAAGTGTGAAGGGCATTGAAGCCGAATTTATGAGAAATTGTTATAATAGAATTCAGAGAAAATGAAACTTGAAAAGTAGCAAATAGACTGAGGCTCTGGTAAGAAGACAGATTTAAAAATCTAATTAGGATCATTAGTCAGGAGAAGCAAAAGAGGGGAAGAGTATGACTAAAATATTTTAAATATTTAATGGTGTGGATAAAATGAATGTTTATTTGCTAAATCCTGAGATCAGAGGCTGAGGGAATCCCTTTTGAAATATGAGTAAAGTCAGTTCAGGCCACAAGAGGTATTTTTGCAGAGAGAGAAAGCATGGTATTAATTATCCCTGTGATGTAATATGAGACAAAAGCATAAATCAATTTACAAAATATTTTGACAAATTTATAAACAAAGGGACCACGCGTGGCTGCTAAGAGGAGCTGGGTTGTATCTAAGTTAGAGAGAGACCAGCGTGCACTTTGTCACTTGGGGCCCCTGTCCGCAGCAGTATATTGGCAGGTCTGCCCTTGTAGGAAAAAGTTTGTATTCCTAAAATAAACCACTTTGCACGGGATTATTCTCAGATTTCATCACAATTAGGGACGATTGCAAGGCAGATACACAGAAAAACCTTTCATCGTCAGTGGGGAAAAAAAAAAGTCCAAAAATCGTCTATACAAGCAGCTCCCGATCAGAAAGGAATTTGGGGCTGGTCCATTACCGCCGAATACATTTAATTGTGACATCCCGGGTCTTCCGCCGGCTGAAGGAAATTCCAGCAGCAGGCATCAGGGTGAAGACAGAAGAAACGTAAAGTTTTCTCCCCGGAAAGGAAGTCGGCGCGGCAAGGTGCAGCGAGCAATGTCTACGGGACACGACGCTTTCCTCTACGGGAGACGCCGCAGGAGCAGCGCCGGCGGCCGGGAGCGCAGCACTCACTATTGTGCGAACGCCGGCGGCGGAAGGACTCAGGTCACCGCAACATTAAAGAGTCCCTCTTTGTTCGGCGTCGGCCGCAGACGCAGGGCGCGGTGTCCCTCCGCGCTCGCCGCGCAGTCCCCGCCCCCGCGCGGCCCTGCCGGGCTGCCATTCGACCGCGGAGGCGCTGCGCGCTCCCAGAATGCACCGGCAGTCCGCGGGAAACCAAAATGGCGAAGGGCTGTAGCGAAGCGGGCTGTGTTTAAGGCCGGTGTGGGAACGCTCGCTCTGACCCCCGTCGCTCGTCCTCAGGACCGTGGTTTGTGCGTGTGTCTGTGCGGGGTGCCCGTCGGGGAGGGTGCCCGGCCAGCGCTCGGACTCGCAGGGGAAGCGCCCACGGGGACGTGCTTGGTTGTTTTTTCCTGTATGAAGCGGTTGGCACCACTGAAGTGACCGAATGAGGTGAGAGACCTGGGCCGGAGGGAAGCGGGCTCTTCCGGAGGAGAAGGGCGGCGGGGGAGGAGGGAGAGAAGAAAGGAAGCAAGTCGAAAAGGGAAAGATGGAGGACCGAGGTGGGGGTGGCGGCTGCAGCCCGGAGCTGGGGGTGCTTGGCGTTCGCGTTGTATGTGATGAAAAGAATGGATGGGAAGGAGCAGTCCGCTGGGTGCTGGAGAACAGAGAGGCTCTGGGAGGGAGCCGGGCGTTGGGGAAGTCGGTTGGGGGAACTGGATGAAACGTTGAGGCGGGGAAACAGTGTGTGGAGGGGCAGGAAGGAACCTGGGGGCAGCAGGCGGTTGGAGGGGCAGGATGAACCTGGGGGTGAAGGGGAGGGGAGCCGGGGGGAGGAGCCGTGGGGAAATCGGGGCCGAGGGGGACGTGGGGTGCTCAGGGGAGGGGTTGCCTGGGCCGGGCGGGTGGGGGGAGTGCATGAAATTAGAGGAAGGGGGTACAATGGAAGGGCAGGGTGGATGCGGGGGTACGGGGAACACTGAGTGGAGCCCGGGAGCAGACCCCGAGAGCTCCGAGGGGCCGACGTGCAAGTGTGGGGTGGGGAGGAGGCACCTCGCGCTTGGAGCGCACCAGCAGTCGGAGGCAGTTGTTCTGTGTCATTCGGTCCACCTCCGATTCCTGCTCGGGATGCCGATTTGTATTAATTGATTCATTTTTTTTTTTTTTTTTACAACTGAGGTCGTGATGGTTTGAGCTGGGATTGAGACTAATTCGCCGAGATTTCTTAACTCATCGTGGTAGTGCCAGAACTCTGAACTCTGTGTTTTACAACCTGGCGTCCTTGGTGGCTAGAATTTTTGTTCTGGAAGCAACTTGAGGGGGACAGATGGGTTTATCGGGGTGATTTTGACGAACGGGGAGGGTTCGTGAACAATGGGGGAAAAAGGATATGGGATGTTATTCTGTTCTTGAAAGCATGTAACTTCAGTTAAAGGTAGACCCTGTTTACTAATTCAGATGTGGAAACCTCGGTGGGTCTGTGTGTAACGTAAGAAAGTGTATGTGAGGTCAGTACATAACTAGAAATATGTAAATAGTGCCTGATTTAATTTGTCTCCAGATGCTCCGGTAGTAGTAACTTTCTCCTTCAGATTGATTCCAGGTGACCCTCCTGTATACCTTGCCTGCAGGCTGGTTTCAATTTCCATGTTTTCATTCTCTCTCTCGAATTCCTTTTTTGGCAGTGGATTACAAAGACAGTGAATTTAAAGGTATTTAATGTGGCCAAAGCAAATACTTAGATCCTTAAGTGACCTTTTTAAAGGTTTGAAATGCTTTAATTGGAGCCATTTTGACTTAAAGTTTCAGGTGCCCAGTAGTTTTGGCAAGGAAAGAGTTGATTTTAAATGTCTTAGCATAGAGCATCCTATTGTTGATATTTAGAGTGTTATTCACACTGCAAGCATTTGCAGTGATAGCTTGAGAGGGGATACAAGGCGACATTTTTTGTTGTTTTTAGGTTCCTTAATTTAAAAAAATGTATAATTCACATTTTCAATTTGCTCACCTTCAGTTTCTTTTAAGGTACTAAAAATATTCTAAAATATTTGAATTTAGAGTGCACCTGTTTCCTGATACTGCATATCATGTTAATGGGCATTAACGGAAATCTATACCTATTAGGATGAAAGCACACACAATTTTAGAACTAGAAGTGCAGAAATGAACTTTTTTTTTCTAATGAAACAAAATATATTTAATAATCCTTTAAAATGTGCCTGTTGCCTCAGAGCTCAGTTTGGAAAGGGATTTTATTCTGTATATTTGCTGTGGGTGCTTTGATGTCATGGTTTATAAATATACCTTTTTATTAGACCCTTGACTGAAAGGATAATTTGTTCAATTTATATTTCATCATAATCTTTACATCTGACTTTAGGAAACTGGCAGTATAGTGATAATCTATTTTAACATATGGGAAATATGCCTCTGAGGAGTTGCCATTGCCAACATCTGTAGCTTGGTGGTTCTGAAAGTAAAATTTGCTGTGTTAGTCAGTCTAAACTTCCACAAATGCTATTCCTTGTTTGATATTTTTATGCTTTGTTTCTACTGTTTTCCAGGATTTATTTATTGATACAGTATAACAACCCCAAGTTGGAATGTGGAAGTTTCCCTGTGGGTGTTTTTATGTATTAGGAGTACTCTCCAGTAGAACTTTCTGCACTGATTGATCTTTATTTGCTTTACCTATTATGGTAGCCAATAGCCACTTGTGGATGTTGAACACTAGAAACAATTTATAATTTAGTTTAACTATTAGGTGAGGCTGAGAACTTTACTTATTTGTTTATTTATTTATTTTAATCCTCATCTGAGGTCATGGTTAGAGAGAAGAAAGGAGAGAGAGAAACATCAACTGGTAGCCTTCGGTACATGCCCTGACCAGGGATTGAACCCTCAACCTAGGCATGTGCCCCAACCAGGAATCAAACCTGCAACCCTTTGGAGCACAGGATAGCACTCCAATCAACTGAGCCACTCGGCCAGGGCTGAGAACCGAATTTATAATTTAAGTAAAACTAAAATTTGAGTCTGACCAGTGTGGCTTAGTGGTTGAGTGTTGACTATGAACCAGGAGGTCACAGTTCGATTCCCAGTCAGGGCACATGCTTGGGTTGTGGGCTCGATCTCCAGGAGGGGGTGTGCAGGAGACAATCGATCAGTGATTCTCATCATTGATGCTTCTCTCTCTCCCCCTCTCCCTTCCTCTCTGAAAATTATTAAAAATGTATTTAAAAACAACACTAAAATTTGAATGGTCATAAGTAGCTAGTGGCTGCTGTATTGGACAGCACAATATTAAGGGTTATTGCACCCATTGATTAGGAATTATCACATCCATTAACCATGGAAACCCAAGAACCCAAGGGTAAAGAACTATCTTGTAAGGAGGTTGAAATTCTCTTTGTACATTTTTAAGATAAAGTCTTTTTCATTTTTGCCACACATCATATCTTCTGTCACATATCAGTTTTCATATAACATTACAAAAGAATAATGAAGTTAGCAACTTCTCTGGTCTTTTTAAGAGATGTAAGATTCTGTTTCTTTTGTTGAAAAGCAGCAAAAATGGATGTTAGGAAAGTTTATATTTAAAAATTTTACTTTGTTATTTTGACACATAAGTTAACTTTTTGAAAATTTCAAACATATACAAAGAAAACACAAATAGTATAACAACCTTTTTTTGTGCCCAGGCTTATTTCATCAATACCTCTACTCCTCCATTTCACTCCGTGTTTTCTATTTTAAAGTTTTCTAAGGTAAAATTTACACATATTGAAATGCACAAATCTTTTTAAAAAATATATTTGATTTCAGAGAGGAAGGGAAAGGGAGAGATAGAAACATCAATGATGAGAGAGAATCATTGATTGGCTGCCTCCTGCACACACCCCACTGGGGATCGAACCCGCAACCTGGGTAAGTTCTCCAGACTGAAATTGAACCTGGAATCGAACTGTGATCTCCTGGTTCATAGGTTGACACTCAATCACTGAGCCATGCTATTCTGGTGAAATGCACAAATCCTAAATGTACACTTTTAAAATAATAGCTTTAGTTAGATGTATTAGCACATACCATGTTTATATGTACACTAGAGGCCCAGGGCACGAATTCATGCGCTGGTGGGGTCCCTCAGCCTGGCCTGCGCCCTCTGCAATCCGGGACCCCTCGGGGGATGTCAGGCTGCCGGTTTTGGCCTGATCCTCGCAGGCTGCTGGAAGCGCTGCTGTGGAGGTGGGAGAGGCTCACAGCAGTGCTGGCCAGCCATGAGCCCGCTGTGGGAGCACACTGACCACCAGGGGGCAGCTCCTGCGTTGAGAGCACACTGACCACCAGGGGGCAGCTCCTGCGTTGAGCATCTGCCCCTGGTGGTCAGTGTGCATTATAACTACTGGCTCTAGTGTCTAGGACAGGGATGGGCAACCTTTTTGTGAGTGTGTGCCCAAACCAGCAAAATCTCTGACTCAAAATTCTTCTGCGTGCCAACCCTAATTTTTTGAGAACATGTTACACCTACTTGATATCTCTTAAGGTGTACGTATGTGAAGAACCTTGAAGAAATAATAAAATTCATTTGAGCGACAAAAACACAGTATATGATGATGAAAAATACATTTATTTTTTAATGTATACATGTACACTGATAGTCCGACAGAAAACTTTATGACTCCGTTCGATATTATCAGTGGGACTTTTGCTGCTGCATCACTGATGACAGAGATTTTACATCAGGTTTATAGTTCATGACCTTCAGAGATATGCACGAGCTACTACTTTCATCCATCAGGCTACTCCTATTATGAGACTTAACAAAATTCATCACTGAGAACAAAGATTCCCAAGCGTATGTGGATGAAACCAAAACACTGGTCGGATCTAGGAAGGCAGAGAGAGTTAAGGCAGAGGCATAGAAATTGCTCTTCCCCTCTCTCGTCAATCCATGTCTATGGTCTTTAAGATAACTTGTTATGTAAAATTATTTATTTATCTAAGATGCACCTACACTGAATTTATCTGAAAAATAAAAGTCGATATTAAGAAAAAAATTGTAAATTGAAGATTATAAGAGAGGGTTTCGCGTGCCAGCAAAAGTTACTGGCTTGCCATGTTTGGCACGTGTGCCAGGGGTTGCCCACCCCTGGTCTAGGAGATCCGCCTGCCACCAGAACTACAATTCCCAGCATTCCTGGTGCTCCCTGCGCTCTGGGCTTCCGCTTCCGGTCCTGGGGCTGCCACCAAAACTACTATTCCCAGAATTCCTGGTGTTCCCCGTGATCTTGGTTTTCCCTTCCTGCTCTGTCTCCATCCCATGGCCTCCCACTCTGCCAAGTCTTCCAAGCCGCCTGCTTTCCCTCTCTGCTCTCCTTCTGGCAGCTTGGGGAGCCAAGTTCCCCAAGCCGCTCTGCTCTCCGCCTGGCACCTGTGTATGCAAACTAACCCACCAACTTTGTCGGGTTAATTTGCATACTCACTCCTGATTGCCTGGTGAGCGTAGCAGAGGGACAATCAATTTACATGTTTTCCTTTTATTATATAGGATAATTCATATGTATATTACATTTTAAGCTACAATTGAGTGAAAAAATTTTAATGTATTCACAGAGTTGTGCAACCATCACCATTATCTAACTAAAGAACATTTTCATTACCCTAAAGTTAAAATCTGTATCTACTATCAGTCATTCTTTATTCGCCCCTTTCCCAATACTTATGGCAACCACTAATCTATTTTCTGTGTAATAAATTATTTTCTGTGTTTATATTTTGCCTATTCTGAACATTTCATATAAGTGGGATAATACAATTTTTGGCCTTTTGTGACTGGCTTTTTTCACTTAGCATAGTGTTTTAAGGTACATCCATGTTGTAATATGTATTTGTACTTTATTCCTGTTTATGGCCAAAATATATTTCATACTGCATTTTGTTATTCATTAGTTGATTGACATTTGGGTTGTTTTTACTTTTTGGCTATAATAAATAATGCTATGAACATTTGTGTACAGGGTTTGTGTGAACATGTGTTTCCATTTCTCTTGGGTACATTTCTAAGTGGAATAGCTGTACCCAACACAGATAATACCTCTGTGTTTAACATTTTGAGGAATTGCCAAACAGTTCAGAGAGAGGAAGAGAGAGAGAGAGAGACAGACACAGACATCAATGTGAGAGAGACACATAGATTGGCCTGTACCTAGCCAGTCCAGTGGAATGAACTGACAATCCAGGTATGTGCCCTTGACCGGAGTTGAACCTGAGAACTCTAACCATAGCATGCCAGACAGGGCTTTTAAAATTTTTTAAAAAGAACTTTAACTTTTATTTTTCAATTACAGTTTACATTTAATATTATTTTGTATTAGTTTCAGGTGTACAGCATAGTGGATAGAGAGTCATATACTTTACAAAATGTCCCCCTGATATTCCAGTACCCACTTGGCCCCATACATAATTATCGTAATATTATTGACCTAAGCTGCACTTTACTTCCCTGTGACTACTTTGTAACTCCCTGTTTGTACTTAATCCCTTTACCTTTCACCCAGTCCCCCAAGTCCCTTTTCCTCTGTCAACCACCAGTCTGTTCTTGTGTCTGAGTCTGTTTCAATTTTGTTTGTTCATTTATTTTGTTCTTAAGTTTCCACATGCAAGTCCGATAATACAGTATTTGAGTTTCTCTGACTTTTCTTACTTCGCTTAGCGTAATACCCTCTAGGTCAGGGGTGGGCAAACTTTTTGACTCGAGGGCCACAATGGGTTCTTAAACTGGACCGGAGGGCCGGAACAAAAGCATGGATGGAGTGTTTGTGTGAACTAATATAAATTCAAAGTAAACATCATTACATAAAAGGGTACGGTCTTTTTTTTTTTTTTTAGTTTCATTCATTTCAAACTGGCCGGATCCGGCCCGCGGGCCGTAGTTTGCCCACGGCTGCTCTAGGTTCATTCATGCTGTCACAAATGGTGATTTCATTCTTTTTTTTTATGGCCGAATAACATTCTGTTGTATATATGTATCACAGATTTTTCATCCACTCATCTATTGATGGACACTTGGGTTGCTTCCAAAGTATCCCGACTTTGGTGGTTGACATTTAGAGAAGCCGAGACCTCAAGAACAGGAGCAGGTTTGGAATGGAAGATTATGAGTTCACTTTTGGACCTGAGGAATTTGAGTTGGTTGTGGAAAATCCAAACTGAGATGTTCAGTAATAGATACAAAGGAAAGACATTTGTGAAGCTATACATTTAGAAGCTAATAGCTAATAGATGCAATAGAAACTATGGAGTGAATAGATTCATACACAGAGTATGTGGATTGAGAAAAGGTCTGAGCATAATCCTTGTAGAACAGAAAATGTTCAAGGATAGGCAGAAAAAGAGAGCACTCCAAAAGATACTGAGAAATAATAATCAGAGAGCGAGAAGGAAAACCAGAAGGGTGTGTCCTAATGGAAGCCAATGGAAGAATGTTGAGAGGAAGGAGTGATCAGCCACCACAAATGCTGCTGAGAGTGTAGGTCAGACTGAAGTTCATTGTATTTAGCAGTAAGGAAGTCATTTGTGACCAATGAGAGCAGTTTTAAACTTAAGAGTTCCTATTAAGCCGAAACCGGTTTGGCTCAGTGGATAGAGCATCGGCCTGCGGACTGAAAGGTCCCAGGTTCGATTCCGGTCAAGGGCATGTACCTGGGTTGCGGGCACATCCCCAGTGGGAGATGTGCAGGAGGCAGCTGGTCGATGTTTCTCTCTCATCGATGTTTCTAACTCTCTATCTCTCTCCCTTCCTCTCTGTAAAAAATCAATAAAATATATTTAAAAAAAAAAAAAAAAAAAAAGAGTTCCTATTAAAACACTAGAGGCCCAGTGCACGAAATTCGCTCAAGAGTAGGCCTTCCTTCCCCTGGCTGCTGGCACTGGCTTCCCTCTGGCACCCAGGACCTGGGCTTCCCTCACAGCCCGGCTTCATCCAGAAGGTCATCTGGTCCAATTAGCATATTACGCTTTTATTATTATAGATAACTATGAGCTATACAGAGGAAAGACTAATAATAGACATGATTTTCATACTTGACAAAGAAATATTTTAGTAATTTTAATCACATTTATTTAAAATTGGTGATTAATAAAATAGTTCTAAAGGAACTTTGTAGTGTGGGAACCTTGTGGACTATTAGATGTTTTATAAAATTGCATTTAGATGTGGTGAGTTAGAGAATTCTCCTTTCAGGGATGTGTTTAAGCAGAGGCTAATGAGCATGTTATTTAGGGATATTATAAGAAGCAGTTTTTTCACATTAGCTAGGAAGTAAATGACCTTCCAGGTACTTTCTAAAACTAAAATAAGATTTAGGTTATAATGAAAACAATGGGCACTTTTTCCATTAGGTTAATGATGAGAATTGTCAAGGGGATAGAATCCTTCCCAAAGTCGTTTCTCCTGAGTGTCCTTTTTTTTTCTATTTTTCTCTAGATTTCAGTTTTTTTCCATTTTTGACAGTTATTTAAATCCATCACTTAGATTTTTCTTTTCCCAAAACAGGCTGAAGATATATGTTGTCATCTCAGTGTTATTGATGCTCATTAGAGAGGAATAAACAAAAGTGGTTATTTGCAAAGATCTAAGAAATTAACATTTTTATAGTATTTCTGATGCAGTGGTTTGTAAACTTTTTGGTTTCAGGACCAGATTACACTCTTAATTATTGAATACCACAAGAAGTTTTATGTGGGTTATCTCTATCAATATTTACTGTATTAGAAATTAAAATAGAAACTTAAAATAGAAAGAGTACATATGTGTATATACCATAAGTCTTCAGAGTGAAGTCATCACATGTTTAGCCTCAAAATGCCACTCTACACTTTTGGGAGAATGAGAGTGAAAAAGGTAAATAATGTCTTAGTATTAGTATGGTCTAGGAACCATACTCAGGACCTGCTAATCTAGTCTACTGTTTCTTTGGGGAGTTACAGTTATTTCATGCATTGCAGCATAGTTACAATTCCTTGCTTCTTTTTAAGCATTTTATTTAATTGGCCTCTTCGTAGAACAAATTTGAAGAGTGTGTCCTAATTTACTGTATCAGACATAAACTGCTTCTACTTGCTATCTTCAAGTCTACTAATTTAACTATTAATGCACCCTTCCTCACATCAGAAGAAATGTACTTTCTCTGATTCAAGGCTAGTCTTTCCCTTATACTTAAGAATCTGTTTCTTTGATTGTGTTTTCAGTTACCTTTTGATACTTTCCTTTCATATTAGAAATATGGTCAAGACTTTTCCTATTTAAAAACACAGCAAAAGCCATTTATTTATCTTACCTTATATCATCTAGATCAGCCGTGGGCAAACTACGGCCCACGGGCCGGATCCGGCCCGTTTGAAATGAATAAAACTAAAAAAAAAAAGACCATACTCTTTTATGTAATGATGTTTACTTTGAATTTATATTAGTTCACACAAACACTCCATCCATGCTTTTGTTCTGGCCCTCCGGTCCAGTTTAAGAACCCATTGTGGCCCTCGAGTCAAAAAGTTTGCCCACCCCTGATCTAGATGTATGTAGATGAGCACCTTGAAAAAAGTTTCAACTCCTTCATATCCCATTTAAAGTATTATTAACACAAACATTTTAAAAAAAAAACAAAACAAAAAACAAAAAAAACAACAACTTCGTATCACCCAGACAGCATGGATGGACTTTGAGGACATTATGATTAAGAGAAATAAGTCAGACAAAGAAAGACATACACTATATGATTTTACTTTCATGTGGAATCAAAAACAACAACAACCAAAAAACACCTGGGCTCATATATGCAGAAAATAGATTGGTGATTGCCAGAGTAGGGGGAGTGGTGACAGTGCTGACAAAATGGTTGAAGGGGGTCAAAAAGTACAAACTTCAGTTATAAAATAAATTGTCATGTAGATGTAACGTATAGCGTGGTGACTATCCTATTAATAAAAGCCTATGTAGTCGTGACGCCCTCACGCTGTAACGAGCGATCACCAGGAGGCTGCGTGTGTAGTGGGCGCGCATGAGTGGGTGGGGCTGCGCTTGCACGTGGGTGGGTGGGGGCTTGATGCTGCGTGCGCGGTGCAGAGGCGGGTCCCGCAGCTCCAGCCTACCTCTTTGGGGCAATCCATCGAGGAGCCCCGGATGGGTGGGTGGGGCCTACATCTTTGGGACAATCGATTGCGTGGCTCCCACACTGTGAGAGGGCACAGACCAAGCTGGGGGGAACTCCCCTTTCAGTGCACAAATTTTGTGCACCGGGCCTCTAGTAGTTAATAATGCTGTCTTACATATTTAAAAGTTACTAAGAGTAAATCTTAAAAGTTCTCATCACAAGAAATAAATTTGTAGCTGGTGATAGAGGTTAGCAAGATTTATTAGTCCTGGCCTGTGTTGCTAAGTGGTTAGATTGTTGGCCCATGCACAGAAGAGTCAAGGGTTAGATTCCCGGTCAAGGGCATATACCTGGGTTGCAGGTTCCATCATGCCTTGATCAGGGCTTGTGCAGGATGCAACCAGTCGATGTGCCTCTACATTGATCTTTCTCTTTCCTCCCTCCCTCCTTCCCACTCTTAAAAAAGCAATGTAAAAAATATCCCTGGATGAGGATTTAAAGCAACAACAACAAAAAAACACACCAAGATTTATTATGGTGATGTTTATGTAATACTAGAGGCCTGGTACATGAAATTTGTGCACGGGTGTGGTTCCTAGACCTGGCCAGCGATCGAATGGCGTGGAAGGGCAGGTCCCAGCTGACCTCTGGGCCCCCAGGTCCTTGTGCACCCCCCTCCACCTGAGTCACAGCGCATGATCCCCATGTGGAGATGCGATGAGCATGGCCGGATGCCAGGGGCTGGGGTGCAGTGTGGGCCTCTGGTCCACCCAGCGGTGCCGCATGGAAGCCAGGCAGGTAGCGCGCTCTCTCCCGGCCGACCTCGCAGATCGGCTCCTGCATGAACCCACAGCAAGCATGACCAGCCCCTGCAGGCCCAGCGGCTGTGGCCCAGCTCACCCGGAAGAGGCCATACATTTGCGGAGTGGGTTCCTTGCGGGCGCCTTGTACCTGAGCGCGGGGGCTTGCCCAATGTGCGAACCCTGGTGTCCCAGTGGAGAGTATCAGGGGGAGTGAGAGCACTTGGCAGACACCCCGCATTCTCACTGCACTTCCGTCTCAATCACCCCCGCCCCCAGGTAGGCGAGAGGTTGCAGCCCCCCACCTGGGCGCCGCGTCACTGATGCCTACCATGTTCTATGCCGCCCCCTGGTGGTCAGTGCATGTCATAGCGAGTGGTCGGACTTCCGTTGAACTGGATGAGGGGACAATTTGCATATTAGGCTTTTTTTATATAGGATATTTATTGATTTCAGAGAGGAAGGGAGAGGGAGAGAGATAAAAACATGAATGATGAGAGAGAATCATTTCTTGGCTGCCTCCTGCATGCCCCCTACTGGGGATCGAGCCCACAACCCAGGCATGTGCCCTTGACTGGAGTCAACCTCTGGACCCTTCAGTGCATAGGTGAATTTGCTTTGCAAAAGTTGAGTTTGCTTAGCAAAAAGATTAATTTGCTTTTGAAAAGGTGAATTTGAAGTGGAAAAGATGAATTTGCTTTGCAAAAGGTGGATTTGTCTGATTGTATTTCAGCAGCATCAAAATGAGTTGCCCTTTCCAGGATCTTAGTAAATTCCAATATTGCTTCCTATTTTTTCAAATTACTTCTGTGACATTAGGTTATTATTACTGAATACTTTTTTCTGCTAGTAAATTAGTTGTAAACACTTTTTTTTTGGAACATAAGATTCTAGTTAATATTTTGATGTTGAAACACAGTGGTTTCAAAATGTGTTCTTGTAACTCAAAGGGTTCTGCTTGATTCCTATGTCTGTCTCTTTCAGAAGGAAAGATAAAATAATCCTGTTGAAATGTGCTAGGACCAAGGATCCCTTATTTTGTGATTTATTAGAATGTAAACATAGAGCAGAGTTAAACAGTGGTTTATAGGATAAATGCTCTTATTTTCCTTCAAGTAAGGTACTGATTATATTGTACACTTCTATGTATCTATATACTTACTAGAGGCCCAGTGCACAAAATTCGTGCAGTGTCGGGGAGGTCCCTCAGCCCGGCCTGCACCCTCTCGCAGTCCGGGACGGGGAGCAGGCCTAAGCTGGCAGTCGGACATCCCTCTTGCAGTCCAGGACCCCTTGCTCCTTACTGTTCATCTGCTTGCTACTCCTCACTGCTTGACTCGCTGCTCCTTTCTTAGTACTGCTGTGGAGGCGGGAGAGGCTCCTGCCACCACTGCTGCACTCGCCAGCCGTGAGCCTGGCTTCTGGCTGAGCGGCACTTTCCCTGTGGGAGTGCACTGACCACCAGGGGGCAGCTCCTGTGTTGAGTGCTGTCCCCTGGTAGTCAGTGTGCATCATAGTGACCAGTCGTTTTGGTTGTTCTGCCGTAACGGTCGCTTAGGCTTTTATTATATAGATATACAAATATAGACTCATTATGTACTACCCCTGAAACTAATGTAATGTTATATGTCATTTGTAGTTCAATTAAAGTATATTAAATAGCAAAAATAAATAAAAAGATGCTATAGAAATCTAGTTTTGGAAATCTAGATATGGAAAGATGTTCCTAATATATTTTTAAATTAAAAATAAGGCATGTTACAGAGCAGTATGCAAAGTTGACATTTTTATAAATGAAAATATACACATGGGAGCCCTCGGGGGATGTCCGACTGATGGCTTAGGCCCACTCCTGCAGGAGAGGCCGAGGAACCCTACTGGTGCACAAATTTGTGCACCGGGCCTCTAGTATGCATATAAGTTCTTTGTTTGACCTCCCCCCCTTCCTCCCCCCCCCATTGCTTCTAAGGATCCTCAGTCTGTTGCATGCTATCATGTGTTTGGAATTATTTTGTCAATTTATTTGGTTTATTAGATTCCACGTATAAGTGAGATTATATGCTATTTGTCTTTCTCTAACTCTTTCACTTAGCGTAATACTCTTCAGGTCCCTCCATGCTGTCTCAAAGGGTAAGATATTCTTTTTTACTGCTGCATAGTGTTCCATTGTGTAAATGTGAAAGAGACTCTTCTTTCTGACTGAGTTGTTTTGACAATCTCCAAAGATCAATTGACCATAAGTGTAAGGGTTTTATTCTGGATTCTCAATTTAATTTCAACGATTTTTGTGTCCTTAATGTCTATATCATAACATCTTGATTACTGTTGCTTTGTATAAAATTTTGAAATGGAAAGTGTGAGTCCTCCGGTTTTGTTCTTTTTTCTTTTCAATATTTATTTAGCTATTACGGGTTTTCTTTTCGATATGAATTTTAGGATCAGTCTGTCAGTTTCTGCAAAAACGTCAGCTGGGATTTTGATAGATAATTGCATTGAGTCTGTAGATCAGTTTGGGAAATAGTGCCATCTTAATGTTAATATCCATGAACATGTCTTTCCAAACTATAGGTCTTATTTAATTCCTTTCTCGGTTGTTATGTAGTTTTCATTGTACAAGCCTTATGCCTTTTTGTTAAATTTATTCCTAAGTATTTTGTACTTTTTGATGCGATTGCAAATGGAAATTTTTTCTCAATTTCATTTTTAGATTGTTTATTGCTAGTGTATAGAAATACAATTAGTTTTTTCATATTAATCTTGAAACAATGAGTGCATAGATAGGTGGAACAACAAATCAGTGTTTTTCTCACTCAAATCAATAAGTAAAAAGGAAAGGAAAGGAAAGGAGAAAAAATGATAAAGTGAAATTATTTTTAAAAAATATATTTTTATTGATTTCAGAGAGGAAGGGAGAGAGATATAGAAACATCAATGATGAGAGAGAATCATTGATCGGCTGTCCCTGCAACCTGGGCTTGTGCCCTTAACTGGAATCGAACCCAGGACCCTTCAGTCTGCAGGCCGATGCTCTATCCACTGAGCCAAACCAGCTAGGGCGATAAAGTGAAATCCTTAATGTGAGATCTCTCTAATACTGAAGAACAACCATGTCCTCCTTAAAGAAGTGAATTAGATACATACTTTTGTGGATAGGTTTAGGGGGGAAAGAGTGGGGAGGAAATTGAGGAATTTCATATTTGTAGCTTCTGTTTTTTCTGAACTATAACCCAACCTTGAGAGTGGAGTTGAATGCCCCAACAGAACTGCCATCAAGTTCCTCTGCCTGAAGGTGTGTACATAGCAGAAACAATTATAATATTTTAAAAAGTTTTCTTTGTGCATTAATTTCTTTGCATATATGTTTAGTTATAGCATCTAAACTTTTTGAATGATATAGTCAGTTTTCTTTTTTCCTGAGGCCAGGAGATTAGGTTGTAATCATTAAACTTTCAGCTCTTTGAGGAGTGTCTGGCATATGTACCAGTTTACTATTCCTAGGAGAGTTTTTGTGTCTTGTTTTTGTTTTTTAAGAATTATAGTTTATAATATTAAAATGCTTTAATCATATAGAAACAAAATAAACCTATTTTCATTGAGAAAAAGACAGCATCATTTCCTCTTGTCTCCTCACATTAGTTTAAGGTTCTTATATTTGATTTCAAAGAAGAAGGGAGAGGGAGAGAAACATCAATGATGAGAGAGAATCATGGATCGGCTAACTCCTGCACGCCTCCTACTGGGGATCAAGACCACAACCCAGGCCTGTGCCCTTGACTGGAATTGAACCCGGGACCATTCAATCTGCAGGCCAACGCTCTATCCACTGAGCCAAACTGGCTAGGTCTAAGGTTCTTTTTATGGGTACTTGAATCCCTCTATTCACAGTTTGTGATTTTTTTTTTAAATGTATTTCTATTGATTTCAGAGAGAGAGAGAGAGAAATATCAGTGATGAGAGAGAGTTATTGATTGGCTGCCTTCTGCACGCCCCACACTAGGGATGGAGCCCGCAACCTGGGCATGTGCCCTAACTGGGAATCGAACCCTGATCTTCTGCCATAGGTCAACACTGAGCCATGCCGACTGGGCCACAGTCTGCGACTTTTTGATAGCAGTTTATGAATTCTCCATTAAATAGATGGAATCATAGTTTATGTAGTTCTGGTTAAGAGCACTTACCTAGTACTAAAAATACATTTATACTAAATTTCAGAACATTCACATAATATAGTTTTGGATCCTAATGACATTATCTCTTAATTATGAGTTAATATCAACAAATATATATTGGTTGTCCATCTTGAAGAAAATACTGCACTTTGGTTCTATATGCTACAGAGAATTAATTTATTTGTTGAACAAATGCTATTGATGATCTTCTATGGGACATATAGTTTAAGGTGCTAGAGATACATTGTTGAACAACATAAGTCATGTTCACTGCCCTTGTGGAGTACGTATTATTTTTGGAGGAAGGACACACTAGCACAAAGACAGGTAAACACAGCATCTTTGTAGCTTTTTGCTAAAATTGTTTAACCTCACGTTTAATCATGAGGAAACAATAAGACAAATTCAATATGTGTAGCATGCTAACAGGATAGCTGATTTAAAAAAATGCCTAGTCTATAATAATAAAAGCGTAATACGCTAATTAGACCGGACAGCCGAACCACCTTCCGGAAGTCCTTCTGGATGAAGGCGGGGTTGTGAGGGCCGAGCCCCTTGCACAAATTTCGTGCATCGGGCTCTAGTATTTAAAAAAGATATCTCCAAACAAGGATGATACAGCCTGATATTGGAAG
>NW_005871158.1:3536085-3539387 GCF_000147115.1 Myotis lucifugus
GAAAAAAGCCTTTAAGGAACATTTTGTATAAATTGGAGAATTGGGCCTGATAATAATATTAATGTTAAATTTAGCGGCTGTGATAATGCTCTCGTGACTGCATAGGAGAAGGTTCATTGTTTTAAAGGGGTACATCTGATATATATGCGGTGAAATGTCATAATGTCTGCATCTTTCAAATGGATGAGCAAAAAAAAGTCTGGGGGAAGGGAGAAAGAAATGTGAAATATTGGTAAATCTAGGTGAAGAGTATAGTGATTATTATTGATTATATTTGGCAATTTCCAAAAGAAAGAATTGCGGGAAAAGAATTATAGGTTATAATAAAGAACAAGAATTCTTTGATAGAGACTATTGTAGAGTACAACTACTTTAGTAGAATTACTTAGAAGAATTAGCTATGCAAAGAATGAAGGAGTGGGGAGGGCAGTTTTTGTAGGAGGTACAATATGTATGAATGTCTTGACTAGGAGAGATCTTTGTTTTTGAAGATTGAAAGGAGGCCTGTATGGCTATATCTGGAGATGCAAAGATGTGACAGTCCTATGGAAGGAAAAAACTGACGTGATACTTGTAGTATTTTCAGCCTAATAAATATCTTAATGTCCCAGTTTTGTTGGTGTTAGAACTATATATACAGTTTTGTGTGTGTGGCTTTTTTTTTTTTTTTGTATTTATCAGTAGAGCTTTGGAAAAAGTAAACTAGATACAGTTGTGTGTCCCTAAGCTTTTCATTGTGTCAAAATCAGGGATAGGCCCTAGCCAGTTTGGCTCAGTGGATCGAGCGTTGGCTGTGGGCCAAAGGGTCCTGGGGTTGATTCCAGTCAAGGGCATGTACCTTGATTGCAGGCTCCTCCCCGGCCCAGGACCTGGTCAGGGCTCATACAGGAGGCAACCAATTGATGTGTTTCTCTCACATTGATGTTTCTCTCTGTCTTTCCTCTCTCTTCCACTCTCCCTAAAAATTAATGGAAAAATATTAACAACAGCAAAAAAATCAGGATAGACAGCTGTTTGTATCTCAGGAAACTAAGCAACCAAGTTGAACCATCTCTAGGAATACATTTCGTCACTAATAGAGTTAAATGTGTTTCATCGCTTAAACTTAGACTTATAAATGTCTTGTGGCTAAATGTTCTGTGGACAAGAAAAAATGCCAGTGAATGACTTGATTTCACCACTTGTTAAGTCTGAAAATATTCTTTGTCTTCCCACTGTATTTTGTGACCAGTTCATAATTGGGATCCAAAATGACAAATATCTAGAATAATTTAGATTGTATCAGATAATGTGACCTATTAGAGTTTACCATATTAGGAGTCAAGAGTTTTGGAATTTTTTAGAGCATTCTTTGGAGCTTTAAGGAAGTGATTTTACTTCTGAGTTACAGATTTTTTATTTGTTAGAGGAAATAATAGTCTCCCCTTCTATCCTATGACATTATTATTAGGAGAAAATGAGATATGAATGCTCTTGAGAAAGTTAAGTAGTATGTAGTAAGGTGAAGAGTTTTTTCAAGCCCTTTTAATCTATCTGCTCTACTACCCATGATCGGTTCATATGTTTCTTTTAGAAATTGGAACTGCTTAACTCTAGGACAGAGTTAATGGCTTGCAGCAAATATACCTCAGGCCCTGGCTGGTTTGGCTCAGTGGATAGAGTGTTGGTCTGCCGACTGAAGGGTCCTGGGTTCGATTTTGATCAAGGATATTTGCCTGGGTTGCAGGCTTGATCCCCAGTAGGGGGCATGCATGACCTGCCCAGTTAGGAATTTAGGATCAGACTAGAGGCCCGGGGCACAAAAATTTGTGCACTCGGGGGGGGGGGGGTTCCCTCAGCCCGGCCTGTGCCCTCTCGCAGTCTGGGACCCCTCGGGGGTGACCACTTGCTGGCTTAGGCCTGCTCCCCGGGGCATTAAGCTGGCAGTCAGGCATCCCTCTGGCAGCCTGGCAGCCCTCGGGGGATGTCCACTTGCCAGTGGGGAGCAGGCCTAAGCTGCAGTCGGACATCCTTAGCGCTGCTGAGGAGGCAGGAGAGGCTCCCACCACCACCACTGTACTGGCAGCTGTCAGCCTGGCTTGTTGTTGAGCAGAGCTCCCCCTGTGGGAGCACACTGACCACCAGGGGCTGCTCCTGCGTTGAGTGTCTGCCCCCTGGTGGTCAGTGTGTGTCATAGTGACCAGTCATTCCCAGTCATTCTGCTGTTAGGGTCAATTTGCATATTACCCTTTTATTATATAGGATAAAGGCCTGGTGCATGATGGGGGCCGGCTGGTTTGCCCTGAAGGGTGTCCCGGATCTGGGGGGGGGGGTCCTGCTGCGGTGCCTGGCCAGCTTGGGTGAGGGGCTGAGGGCTGTTTGCAGGCTGGCCACAGCCCCTTCAGGGTGGGGGTCCCCGCTGTGGTGTCTGGTCAGCCTGGGTGAGGGGCTGATGGCTGTTTGCAGGCTGGCCACAGCCCCTTCAGGGTGGGGGTCCCCACTGGGGTGCCTGGTCAGTCTGGGTGAGGGGCTGAGGGCCGTTTTCAGGCTGGCGGGCGACTGAAGCTCCCAGTCTCTTTTTTTTTTTTTCTTTTCTTTTTTATTCAGGGATTTATTTACCTTCTATAGCTGTCACTGGAGCTGAGAGCCGGCTCCAGCTCTGAGGCTGTGGCTGGCTGAAAGCAGGTATCTGGGTTTGTTTAGCTTCTATAATTGAAACTCTGTTGCCATCACTGGTGCTCTAAGCTCTGAGGCCCTGGCCAGCTGAAAGCAGGTATCTGGGGTTTGTTTAGCTTCTATAATTGCAACATTGTTGCTTCCGGAGCTCAGAGCTGGGCCGCAGCAGGCGGAGAACCTTGGCTTCCTCCATCACTGAAGCAAGCAAGCCTGCTTGCTTCAGCTGTGTGGCTGCTGGCCGCCATCTTTGTTGGCAGTTAATTTGCATATCCTGCTGATTAGCCAATGGGAAGCGTAGCGGAGGTATGGTTAATTACCATGTTTGTCTATTATTAGATAGGATCACCCTGTGAGGTTATTCTCCCTTCCTTCCTGAAATCAATAAAAATATATTTTTTAAAAAAAGATACCTCAGTTCTGTTATTTTCTTCTTCCCTGTTCTATGGGTCAAATTCTGCAGGATTATAATGGAAAATTCTGAAATTTCATTCAGATCCCAATTTGCCTGAATTGGTAATGAGTTTCATTTATGTTATTGCATCAATCTTAGCAATTCTGGACTTGGAACATGAATGGTATATATTTTAACTTGAAGTTAACTATGGGTTTTTATGTATATTATCAGGCCTTGTTGGGTTTTTGGGGGT
>NW_005871158.1:3540583-3542144 GCF_000147115.1 Myotis lucifugus
TCTTTTTGTGCCCTAGCTGGATTGGCTCAGTGATAGAGCGTTGGCCTGTGGATTGAAAGGTCTGGGTTCAATTCTGGTCAAGGGCACATACCTGGGTTGTGGGCTCAGTTCCCAGTGGGGGGCATGCAGGAGGCCCCCGATCAATGATTCTCATCATTGATGTTTCTATATCTCTCTCCCTTTCCCTTCCTCTGAAATCAATAAAAAAAATATTTAAAAACATCTTTTTGTGATTACATAAGTACTGTGTACATGTTGCAAAAGTCTAAACATACAGAAATGTTCAATCAAACTATTTTATTCTAAATTTTAGGATACTTAAGCATATTTTCTGTAATTCCATGATAAGAGCGAAAGCTACATTTACTGAAACCGTATATACCTCTGTCATTGCTTGACCTGTTAGATGGCTAAGTTAATTTTAATTCTAGAGGGCTCAGGCTAAACCTGAGGCTAGGGTAGCGAATTTGGTTCTACTTTTAGTTTCAATCTTGAAGTGAGGTGAAATTAGTTTTTTGGCTTTTTAATTCTACATTTAAATACCCAGACAAATTTAGAGTCCTGTGTTGTAGAATATGTGCATTCGTAGGATAGTGATATTTGCTTGATAGATGGAGGATTTACTAATGTATGTCTGTCTTGGTAAGTATAGGTGTTCATTAATTTATTCAAGAGAGAAAAGTATCTATCTACTACCTTCTGTCAGACACTATGAAAAGTTTTAGATATCCTAGTGATGAGCAGAATATTTTCTTTCCTTTGTAACTTGAAATGCAAATTCCACTTGTTGACATTGAGTTATTTAGGTCAAATTTCTAGAAAATTGTTTGATTCTGCTTAGATACCAGTGTATGAAAGTAAGAATAAATTTTTTAGAATATGAATATTTGTGGTTAGGTTATTTTCCCCCTAGTTCCAACAACTCCATTCTTGTAACCAGTAGCTTGTATTAATGCTCAAATTATTCCCACTCTAAAGCCTTCTTTGACCTTTTTGAGGAGGTAAGTGTTTAGAAAGAGCAAGCTAAACTTAGCCTGTTAGTCTTCACTTATAAACCCCATGTGGTCTGGCATTTGAACCCAGTGGTCATAGGTGACTTTAGGACTGTTAATTTCAATAAACAGTTTTTATTACTCATTTTACCTAACCTATTAGGTACATTTGATATACTACTTCCTCCTTTTTCTTAGTTTTCTTTTTTTTAATGATACTCTTTCTGGGTTGTTTTTTCTAAGAGGATTTTTTTTCTCATCATTCAAATGAGTTTTCCAAAGATTCTCAGATTTGACTTTCATGAACCATTAACTTTTTAGTGAGATGAAGGTAGTGTGCTGACATAGGCTTGCCACCTTTTTTATTTTGGAAAGTAAGAAAGTTATTAAAAATTGCCACTTTATCACCCTTATTTGATAAAAGAAGAGATATTTTTAACTCTAAGAAATCTAAGGACATGCTCTCAAAATAGGAAATTGCTGTTAAGTTGATTAATCTTAGGTTAAAAACTCCACATTATTCCTTGCTTTTTCTTTGGACTGGTCTGGTGGACTTTAATTACATTTGA
>NW_005871158.1:3542536-3607745 GCF_000147115.1 Myotis lucifugus
ATAAAGTATGTTTTAAAATACTTTGTAGGGCAAAAGCAGGTTTACAGTTATTTGTATGGAAAATAATACAATAATTAATATATAATAATACAAAGATAAACTTTTGCATACTCACAACTCAACTGTAAACCTACTTTTGCTCCACCCTATATTAAAGGCTCCAAGGTAATCCTGTGAAATGAGAACTATTTTTCCAGAGGATGCCCTTTGGGAAACACTGCTATGGAAACTGATGTTACCAAGGTTTGTTTTCACTTTCATCATTTTCTATCTTTTAAAACTTAATTTTGAATATTTATCAAAAATGAAGTAGCTTTAAATTATGAAACTTTTAACCAAAAGATAGTGTCCTAGGGAGTCCTCATGCATTGTTGGTGGGAATGCAGATTGGTGAGCCACTATGGGAAGTTCCTCAAAAATTAAAAATGCAGCTGCCTTATGACTCAGCAATTTCTCTTCTGGGTATATATTCAAAGAAAACCAAAACACTAATTTGAAAGAATACATGCACCCCTATGTTCATGGCAGCATTATTTACAATAGCCAAGCTATAGAAGCAACCCAAGCACCAATCACTAGATCAGTGGATAATAAAAAAGCTGTGGTACATATATACAATGGAATATTACTCAGCCATAAAAAATGAAACCTTACAATTTTTGACAGCATGGATGGACCTAAAGGGTATTATGCTAGGTGAATTATGTCAGCCAGAGAAAGATGAATATCATATGATTTCACTTATCTGTGGAATCTAAAGAACACCATAAACCAAGAAACAACACCTAAGCAAACTTGTAGATACAGAGAACAGACTGATGGTTGCCAGAGGGGAGAAGGGTTGGGGACTGGGTGAAAGAAGTGAAGGGATTGAGAATGGTAATCATGGGGATATAAAGTACAGCATAGGAAATAATAGTCAGTAATCCTATATAATAAAGATGTAATATGCAAATGGTCCTTACGCTGTGAAGCGTAACAACTGACCACGTAACAACCAGATAACGGATCAGCAGGAGGGTGGGGCAGTGAGCTACAAGCGGGCGGCGGAGAACTACAGGAGGGGGCAGGGCAGCAAGCTATGAGGGGGAGAGCCAGCGGGACGGAGGGAGCTACAGGAGGGTGGGGCAGCGGGTGGAGAGCTAGTGGAGGGCGGCAGCGAGTTACTGGTGAGCTACTGGCACATGGATTCATGTGCAGGGCTACTAGTATTGTAATAGCTATGTATGGTGCCAGGTGGGTCCTGGAAATATTAGGGAAACTATTAAGTACTAGAGGCCTGGTGCACGAATTTGTGCACGGGTGGGGTCACTCAGCCTGGCCAGCGATGGGGGCTAAACGGGGCCATCTCTCCCAGTCCCAATTGGGGCAATCGGGGCCGGCCGGGAGGAGGGACTGCGGGAGGTTGGCTGTGGGAGTGCACTGACCACCAGGGGGCAGTTCCTGCATTGAGCGTCTGCCCTTTGGTGGTCAGTGCACGTCATAGCGACTGGTCGTTCGGTCAAGCGGTCGTAATGGTCGCTTAGGCTTTTATATATATACCAGAGGCCCAGCTCACGAAATCGTGTGGGTAGGGTTACTAGGGCCTAGCCTCCTGTGATCAGGGCCATCTTCTGCCTGTTCACCAGTCCCCAGGCCAAATGCTGCCTCCGCCACTAGGCTGTTAGGCCGTTGGGATCACCAGCTCATCCCTCAGGGGCTCAGGCCTGCGGGAAAGCAGGCGCCAGCAACTTCACCTCCATGCGCGTGGGCTGGGCAGCGACTGATGGAGCGTGCTGCCCACTGGGGGCTGCTCACGTGGGCGCCGCCACTGCCGCTGGGGCTTGAGGTGCTACTAGAAGCTGTGGGGCATGCCCGCGACCTACCTGCCCTGGCATGAGCGGCCTCCAGTAGGCAGCGCGTTCCATCAGCAGCCGGCCTGGCGCATGCGCATGGAGGTGAAGTTGCCCCCGCTTTCCCGCAGGCCTGAGCCCCTGAGCAGCCGGGGATGAGCTGGTGATCCCAAAGCCTGATAGCCAGCCCGGTCCTCCCACCACCCACCCTGATTCCCCCGTTCACCATGGCTGATCCATCGGAGCCTGTGGGCCGGGGGCAGGAACCAAGAGGTCAGCCGTTCAGCCTGCTCACCAGTCCTGCCCCGCCCCACTTGCGGGCCAGGGGGGGAGGGACTGAGAGGTGCTCAGTGCACCTCATGGTGACCGGTTGTTTGGTCATCACGGATACTGGCTTTTTATATAGATAGATAGATATAGATATGATTGTCTAACCCAGTGATTCCCAAAGTGGGCGCTACTGCCCCCCGGTGGGCGCTGCAGTGATCCAGGGGGGCGGTGATGGCCACAGGTGCATTTGGGGGCGATGAGTAACTGCTATTAAAATTTTTAAAAAATTAATTTCCAGGGGCTGAGTAATATTTTTTCTGGAAAGGTGGCGGTAGGCCAAATAAGTTTGGGAACCACTGGTCTAACCACTGTGCTGTACACCTGAAACTACAAAATAATATTGAATGTCAAAAAACAAACAAACAAAACAACAGATGCAGTGTCTTATCTGTTCCCTCCATTCTTCTTAAAGGCAACTACTCTTCACTCTTAGCTAATTTTTTGTATTTCTTTTTTTATATATATTTTTATTAATTTCAGAGAGGAAGGAAGAGGGAGAGAGATATAGAAACATCAATGATGAGAGTTGATCCGCTGCATCCTGCACGCCCCACACTGTAGATTTAGCCCACAACTCAGGCATGTGCCTTAACAAGGAATCGAACTGTGACCTCCTGGTACATACGTCAGCGCTCAAGCACTGAGCTACGCCTATTGGCTTTATTTCTTTTTTTTTTTTTTTTAATATATTTTATTGATTTCTTACAGAGAGGAAGAGAGAGGGATAGAGAGTCAGAAACATCGATGAGAGAGAAACATCGACCAGCTGCCTCCTGCACATCCCCCACTGGGGGTGTGCCCGCAACCAACGTACATGCCCTTGACCAGAATCGAACCCGGGACCCCTCAGTCCGCAGGCCGACGCTCTATCCACTGAGCCAAACCGGTTTCGGCATGGCTTTATTTCTTAATAAAACATTACTGTATCTTGATTCAGCAGTTTTAGATATTTTCTTCTATACTAGTACTGTTAGATGAGGAATTTCCCACATAGTCTTTTCTCCATTTCAATATGCTCACATAAAACATTTCAAATCCCATGTCCTTTTATGATTATACTAGTGGCCCGGTGCACAAAAATTTGTGCACTTGGGGGGGGGTCTCTCAGCCCATTCTGTGCCCTCTCACAGTCTGGGACCCCTCAGGGGATGTCCACCTGCTGGCCAGCACAAACAGGGACATAGCATCAAGTCCCCCTGCGCCAGAAGACCCAGAGTCAAGTCCCCACCCATTTGCGTGTGCCCCCTGGACACAGCATTCAGCCTCATGGAGGGGCTGACAGGCCCGGACACTGCGGCAGCAGCAGAGCGGTGAGGCTGCCTCGGCCTGCTGGAGTGGGCAGGTTGTGCCTCGCTGCTCGGCCCCGTGGTCCCCGGCCGGGTCCACAGGCCCGCACACTGCGGCGGCGAGGCTGCATCGGCCCGCCGGAGTGGGCGGGTCATGCCTTCCTGCTCGCCCCTGCAGCCCCCAGCCGGGTCCACAGGCCCAGACACTGCCACCATCAGCCCGCCGGAGTGGTGACAGGCCTTGACACTTCAGCGGTGGGGCTGAGGGGACTGGGCGCCACCATCTTTGTGACAGAGTGACGGAGTGACAGTCACGGTTAATTTCCATACTATTTTATTAGATAGGAAAAAATTTACATATAAGCCATATAGAATAGAAGAAAGTATTGTTGAAGGTTAAATGATTTAATGCATTCAAAGTACTTAGAACAGTGTAAAATATTTGTTAGATATTTTTAGTTATTTCTAATATTAAATTTCTTTCTTATACAATTGGGTTTAAAAATTGACTCATTAAAACAATAGAATTTGCTTACTTTTTTTGAACATTGAAATTTTCACCCTGATCTGTAAAATGTCTTGCAGTGTAGTTTTCCATACTGTCAATGTCATATGATTTATCAGTTATATTTTTTAAAGAGATACTGTCCTGGAGCTCTTCTGGAGTTTTTCTCTAATCTGGACTTGTTGCTCTCTAGACTTCCAGCACAGATGTTGTCTTGGGGGTTGCCTTCACAATTCCCTTTGGTTTTCTGCTATGTTGACTCCCTTGCATCTCGTGTCTGCCTTTTATATAGTTTGCTCCCCTTTTTTGGTATCTCCTCTATCAGGCCTAAAGTGTGCTTGGGAAAGAAATCTTTACCTCCTCACTCCTCCATTTGGCATAGCTAATTCTTCTAAGTAATTCTATCAAAGTAGTTGTACTTTACAATAGTCACTATCAAAGAACTCTTGTTTTATAATTATTTTTTAGAAATGTGATTTGATTTTTTAAATTATTTTTTATTGATTTTAGAGAGGAAGGGAGAGGGAGAGACAGAAACATCAATGATGAGAGAGAATCATTGATCAGTTGCCTCCAGCACGCCTCCTACTGGGGATCAAGCCCACAACCCAGGCATGTGCCCTTGACTGGAATCGAACCCGGGACCCTTCGGTCCACAAGGCAATGCTCTATCCACTGAGCCAAACCAGCTAGGGCTCTTGTTCTATATTATAACCTTTAATTCTTTCCCCCCCAATTCTTTCTTTTGGAAATTGCCAAATATAATCGATTGCCTTCCACATGTATCCTGACAGGGGGATCAAACCCACAACCTGAGCATGTGCCCTGATAGGGAATTGAACAAATGACCTTTTGGTGCATAGGACGACTCTCAACCAACTAAGCCACACTAGGCTAGGGCAATAATATGGACATTTTAACAGTATCAGTTCTTTCAGTCCATGAGCATGGAATATATTTTTGTTTGTGTCATATTCAGTTTCTTTTATCGATGTGTTAATAGTTTTCAGTGTATAGTTTTTTTTTTTAACTCCGTGGTTAAATTTTTTCTCCACGGAGGGGGTGTAATTGTAAATGGGATTGTTTACTTAATTTCTCTTTCTGATAATTACTAGTGTATAGCAACACAACAGATTTTTATATATTGATTTTGTATCCTGCAACTTTGTTTATTCTAATAGTTTTTTTTGTGTGGAGTGTTTAGGGTTTTATATATATGTTGAATACGGTGAGAGTGGCCCGGCTGGCGTGGTTCAGTGGTTGGGCCTTGACACATGAACCAGGAGGTCACAGTTCGATTGAGTCCCAGTCAGGGCACATGCCCAGGTTGCGGGCTCGATCCCCAATAGGAAGCATGCAAGAGGCAGCCGATTAATGATTCTCGTCCTTAATGTTTCTCTCTCTCTCTCCCTCTCTGAAATCAATACAAATATATATATATTTTAAAGGTGGTAAGAGCGGGCATCCTTGTATTGTTTCTGATCTTAGAGGAAAAGCTTTCAGTTTCTCATCATTGAGTATGATGTTAGCTCTGGGCTTATCATATATAGCCTTTATTATGTTGAGGTATGCTCCCTATCTTAAATGGATATTGAACTTTGTCAAATGCTTTTCTGCATCTATTAAGATGATTGTGCCCATGTGGTATAACACAATGATTGATTTGTGGATGTTGAACCATTCTGGTATCCCTGGAATAAATCCCACTTGATTATGGTGATTCTTTTACTGTATTGTTGAACTTATTTTGCTGAGAATTTTTACATCTATGTTCATCAGCAATACTGATCTATAATTTTCTTTTCTTGTAGAGACCTTGTTTGGTTTTGGTGTCAGGGTAATGTGGGCCTCATAAAATGAGTTTGGAAGTGTTCTCTCCCCTTCTGTTTTCTGGATTGGTATTCTTCTTTCACTTTCTGGGAGAATTTTCCAGTGTATATATTGTTTCCTAGACGTTTGATCCTTCGTAGTTTTTTAAATTACAGATTCAGTCTCCTTACTGGTAATGTTTATTCAGATTTTCTATTTCTTCATGATTCAATCTTGATAGGTTACATGTTTCTGGAAATTTATTTCTTTTAGGTTGGTGTGCATTGTTGATGTATAATTGTTCATAGTCTCTTATGATTCCTTTTGTATTTCTGTTATATTAGTTGTAGCCTCTTCTCTTTTATTTCTGATTCTTGTCTGTTTTGATTCTTGACTTCATCTACTCTGGTTGATCCCCTATAAATTATTCATTTCAGTTAGTGTATCTTTAATTTCTGACTGGCTCTTTATGATTTTCACCTCCTTTTTATGCCATTGAAGTTCTCACTAAGTTCTACCCTTATAACCAGTGTTTTGAACTCTGCATCTTATATTTTGCTTATCTCCATTTTGTTTAGTTATTTTTCTGGAGTTTTTTTGTTCTTTCATTTGGGACATGTTTCTTTGTCTCCTCATTTTGGCAGCTTTTCTGTGTTTGTTTGTATTAGGCAGAGCTGCTGCATCTCCTGAGCTTGGTAGAGTGGCCTAATGTAGTAGGTGTCCTGTAGAGTTGAGTGACACAGCCTCCTCAGTGTAGTTGAGTCTTGCTTGCTTTTGTCATGCCAATGGGAGGGGTTTACCTGCAGGCTGATTGGCTGCAACGACTGGCTGTGACCACTGTGGAGGATCAGCTTTGCAGGTGTCCACCCCACGGAGGGTGACTTACTTCAGTGGGACTCTGGTGCCTGCTGAGTCCTCCCCTTGAGTGTGTCACTTGTGGAAATGGATGGGTGGTGCTTTGTTGTGGTCTGAAGCTGTCCACTGGGTGCACTGCCTTTGGGGCCTCCTGGGAGGTGCAGGCTAAGGTCAGTCATCACCTTGTTCTGCCCAGGGCCACCCGGCATGAGCTACAAAGCGATCTGCAGGTGAATGCTACTTGTGCTGGGCTTGGAGATGCCCAGGAGAGACCAAGCTGCAAAACAAGGTCGATTGCTGGGTATGGGGCCACTTAGTGAGAGATTTGAGGGATGCTGGGGCCAGATGCTACTTGTTTGAGAGATTTTAAGAAAGTCCACTGCATGAACCAGGAGAGTCTATTCAAATGGAAAAGCCACTTGAAACATCTTTGGTGGACCAGCAAGTTGGGTGGGGCAGTGTCTCAGGGGATCACTAGGGCAGGAGGAACAGTGATAGCCAGGCTGATATGGCCTCTGCCTGCTGACTCAGTGTGGGGGGGCTCAGGAAAGAAACAATGTCTTCTAAGTTGTAGGGTTAAATAGTTTATTGAGTTTATTGTTGATTTTTGTGTGGGGTGTTTTTGTTTGTTTGTTTTTGTTTGTTTTTTTTGAGGTATGCCTGTAATGCTATGAACTTCTCTCTCAGGACTGCTTTTGCTGTGTCCCAGAGATTTTGGGTTGTTGTGTGTTTGTTTTTATTTGTTTCCAGGAAGTTTTTTATTTCTTTCTTGATCTCGTTGGTAACCCATTCATTGTTTAATAACATGCTATTTAGCCTTCATGTGTTTGAATGTTTTGGGGTGTTTTTACTGTAGTTGCTATCTAATTTCATTCCACTGTGATCTGAGAGGATGGTTGATATGATTTCAATCTTCTTGAACTTGTAGAGTCTTGTTTTGTATCCTCACATGTGGTCTATCTTTGTGAGTGATCCAGGTGCACTTGAGAAGAATGTATATTCTGCTGCTTTGGGGCAAAATGTTCTATAAATGTCAATTAAATCCATCTGTCCAGTGTGTCCTTTAGAGTCACTGTTTCCTTAAGTTTTTGTCTGGAAGATCTATCCAGTGAAGTCAGCAGGGTGTTAAAGTCCCCTTCTGTGACTATATTGTTGCCGACCTTGCGGTTAAAATCCTCTAAAAGTTTTTTATATATTTAGGTGCTCCTGTATTGGGTGCATATATGTTTTTACCAGGGTTATAGCCTCTTGTTGGATGGATCCCTTTAGTATTGTGTAGTGACCTTTGTTGTCACTTGTGATGGCCTTCATTTTAAAGTCTATTTTGTCAGATATGAGTATTGCTATGCTATTCCAGCTTTTTTTTCCTTTTCATTTGCTTGCAATTTTTTTTCTCAGCCCTTCACCCTCATCCTGTGCACTTAAGTTCTTTTGTGTGTCTTTTGTCCTGAGGTGGGTCTCTTATAGAGCATATAGTTAGGTCATGTTTTTGTATCCATTTAGCTACCTTATGCCTTTTGATTGGAGCATTCAGTCCATTGACATTTAGGGTTATTATTGATAGGTACTATTTATTGCCATTTTAATTCTGTATGCCTAGGTTTCTCTCTCTGTTTCTTATTCTCATTACTGCAATCCCTTTACATTTCTTATAATGCTGGCTTGGTGGTGATGTGCTCCGTTAGCCTTTTTTTTTTTTTTGTCCGGGAAGCTCTTTATTTGATCATCTATTTTGAATGATAGCCTTGCTAGATATAGTAATCTTGGTCTCAGATCCTTGCTTTGCATTACCTTGAGTACTTCATGCCATTCCCTCTGACCTGTAGAGTTTCTGATGAGAAATCAGGTGTCAGCCTTATGGGAACTCCTATGTAGGTAACAGTTTTCTTTTCTCTTGCTGCCATTAAGATTTTCTCTTTGTCTTTAATTTTTGGCATTTTAATTATGATGTGTCTGCACGTGAGCCTGTTTGGGTTCTTCTTGCTTGGGTTTCTCTGTGCCTCCTGAAGTTGTGTGACTTTTTCTTTACCAGGTTAGGGAAGTTTTCTGCCATTATTTCTTCAAACACATTCTCTATCCCTTTCTCCCTTTCTACCTCTCCTGGCACACCTGCTATTCGAATATTGTTGTTTCTGTAGTCCCACTGCTCCCTTAAGTTATCATCCTGTTTTTGTGTGTGTGTTGTTGGTTTGTTTTTGTTTTTTACATTTATTTTATCAAAATAACATAATTGAGGAACCATCAGATAACTGTATTTTGTCAGGCGCAATAAAAACAAAATTAAAAACCAAATCAAGAAAACTTGTATTCCTGGTTTCCTTACATACACATGACATGACTGTTGAGAGACGAGGCTGGTCGATGGCCCCACCCCATAGGGGCAACTCCTAGAAGACAAAATTCAGCATGATGGAAGACTGCTCCCTGACAGAGCTGAGACTTAGAAGGGTAGGCCGGGCACCTCTTCTAGAAAACCATCCCAGTGCACTGGAGAACTCCATGAAAAAAGGAAGGTTCCCCAAACTCCATAGTTCTATAGTACCAAAGCACTCCTTTAGGCGGCCATGGTCTTGACAATCCTGGGCTATTATGTGCAAAACTACCTGTTTGGTGCCACACTACTCACCACTATCTCTGAAGAAAAAGTCCTTCCTGTGATAAGCATTCCTCATAGGAGCTGATTCTCAAAATCCACGTGTCCCCCCATCATGGCTGGTTTGCCTACCTTCATTTTCCCTCCAAGTGCTTTTCATGCCCTAAAAATACTTGTCTAACCAATGGCCGGGTTCCCAGATCATATATTGCCATCAGCAGCCACTGCTGAATCTAGAGAAGGCTCAGCTCATGAGCATGGAGGATGCAGGTAGGGAGCAGGAGAAACCAGCATTGTAAATGGCTTCCTTCTCCCAGGACCAGAAAGGGGAGAAAAGAAGGTAACATGAAGTAAGGCCCTTTGAGTAGAAGGTCCTTAGCGGCAGCTTCTCTGAAAACAAGCTCTCTGCTCCCATAGAAAGGGAGCAGAAAGATGGTGCCTGCTGACTTCTCTTCCTCCCCTGATGGCCTGAGTATAGGTGCAAAGTCAGCTAGAAGACAGGCAGTCTAGGCAGCGTTTGCCAATCTTTCGGACCTCACGGACCACCAGTGGTCCGCGGACCACTGGTTGGCGACCGCTGCTTTAAAGGTTTCCTTAAACCAGCAGTTGCCAACCTTTCAGACCTCACGGGACATCAGTGGTCCGCAGACCACTGGTTGGTGACCCCTGGTCTAGGGGACGTGGTCAGTGTGCAGGCATTGATATCCTCGGTGTGGGCTGCTTGATTCAGGAATGGCTCAGAAGTGCTCCGGTTGATTTTTGGTAGAGAGTGTTGGAACAGCTCAATGGAAGACAGGATCTGGGGAAAAAAAGACCTCTCTTCCTTAACTTTCTTGACACAGTCAGCTACAAGCCTCTTCATTGCTTCAGGGCAGTTCTTGTATAATTTACTAAGGTCTGGGGAGGCAAATCCTTGGCCCACCATGAAGATGATCTTATTTTGATTGTTGATGTGGGAGTAAGGTAGCTCCCCTGTTATGAGCTCATACAGCACAATGCCATAGGAGTGGATGTCAGACTAAGCTGAACGGGTTGTTAGCCTGCATTCGGATCACCTCTGGGGCCATCTACAAGATAGAGCCAGTGGATTGTTCAACCTGCTGAGAACCACTCCAGCGCAACTTCACTGTTGCCAAACCAGAATCTCCAATTTTCACTGTCAGGCCTTCATGGAGAAATATATTATTGGATTTCATGTCTCTTTGGATGATGTACTTTGCATTGCAGGTAGTCCATTCTCTGAGCCGTCTGCTGGGCAATGTCAATCAGCTGGAACATCTGGAACTTGGTCTCTTAGACATGCAGGTGTTTGTAGAGGCTGTTGCCCTCACACCATTGGGTCACAATCGCCAGGTTGTCCTTCGTCATGTACCCGTAAAGAGCAGGATGTACATGTGTTGTGTTTTGCGCAAGACAGCCACCTCATTCCTGAAGGCCTGAAACTGCTCTGGCGTGGGGTCAGCAACCTTTAGGATCTTTACTGCAACGTCTCCATGCCACTTGTCCTTAAAAACAGTTCCAAAGGAGCCTGACCCAGTCTGAGTGGAGAGCATCACTTCACTGGCTTCTTTTTCCCAGTAATAACTTGAATCTCTCTGTCCACGAGGCCTAATTTTGTTTTCTCCTGGGTCCCAGATCCTGGTGCCTGCTCTCTCTGTGCCGGCACAGGGGTTTTGGGCTGTGACCAGCCCGTTGGGCTCAGATTGTTGGGGCTGCTAGACATGGCTGAAGGTGAGGCTGGTTCACTGTGACTTCAGATTGCATCCTCAATCATCCTGTGTAGTGCTGACCATGTGAACATTAGATGTGGATGTCGACCTCTGCTTCTGGGAAAGGGAACCTTCAGAGGAGGGGTTGGAGGTGTTGAATGTAAAGGTGTGGGGTGTGGAGTATCTGTGCTGGGAACTAGCAGGCATCTGGAAAGCAGACTCTCGCATCCTATACATTGTCAGAAGGCAGTGTTGGGACTAATGGTGATAGTGGAATTTGGAAACAATAAGAGTTGTCTGACATTACTCTAGTCCACACACATAGTAGGTACTTTAGTGCTACAATGCTCGTGAAATTTGTAGCCACAAGTCTCACGTCGAAATCCATTTAGTAGGAACTTCTGACACATGTCACAGAAGGCAAGCTTCACAGGAAGGTCTTCCGAGCAAAGTTGTGTGTTGTGAGAGGAACGTGATCCAGCAAGTCTACTTGAAGTTCTTCTGCAATCAAGGAGGCAGCATCAGTATTCGTGCTTTTTTACCTTTGTGTTCGTGGAGAAATCTGAATGCTACACAGCACTCCAGTTGTAGGCCCCTCACCTTGAGTGCTTTTCATAAGGCAGTCATGCAAACTCATTCCATTTCATACACTGACCACTGTTCTTTGCTTGTTTGGCAAGAAAACACGGATAGTATTGCTTGTCTTGGAAGAGTCCATAAGTTTGCCGTTATCTGATGCTTGGCGCTGATAGCCAAACTGCTGAATTATTGGGAAATGCAGGCGGGGCCATCAAACATTGCGTCTTTGAATCCAAAACCGTTGCTGATTGTCTTCTAGGCCCCCTGTATGTGCTTCATTGATGCAACTTACACAATACTTAAACCTGAAGGAGCCAGGCCGCCTCCGTGTCCGTGGTCCATCTAGTGGCAGCGTCTGGCCCACTCCTCCTCCCGACGCCGGGTTAGGGAGAGGGAGGTGGTCACATTCGGCATGTCCCCAGCCCAGGGGACGGGTTCCTCATCATTGCACTCTCGCTCCCCGCCTCAGGGCACATGCCCCAAAGCCCGGCCAGCTGACCCTCTTTGGGACCCAAGGAGAGCGGCAGGGAACCCTACCCGTCTCATGCTCCTTCTCATCTTACTCCCGCCATGTATGGTGGCAGCCCAGCACCTGCTGTGAAGAAGTGTCCTCCTGTTTTTTAACTGTTTTTTCTTTCTAGTTCTCTGATTGAGTGATTTTTTTCAACCCTGTCTTATAATCCACTTATTTGACCCTCAGCTTCCGCTAATCTGCTGTGTATTCCTTCCAATGTGTTCTTTATTTGTGCTATGTCATTATTTCTGTTTTCATAGTTACTATATCTTTTCTCATGCTGTTGAGCATCTTTACCATCATTACTGTGAACTATGTTTTAGATAAATTTCTTATCTCTGCTTCATTTTTCTCTTCTTATGGAGAATTCTCTTGTTCTTTCATTTGGGGGTTGTTTGTCTCTTCATTTTGGCTGCTTGTTTGGGTTTGTGACTATGTATTAGCTACATCCTCTATGCCTCTCAGTCTCTACTGCAGGACAGTGTCAAATGCTGTTTTTGACAAATTAGATCAGGCAAAGACTCAAAGCCTCCAGAGATGACCTCTGCCTATAGACTGATAGGATTCCTCTTGAATTACCCCAGGCAATCATCTTCAGGAGTGGGGAGTTTTTTTTTCAGCAGGGTGTGGCAGTTGCTTCTGCTTGGAGGTTAATTATTTATAGTCTCTTAAGTGGCCTCAGGGCAAGGTGTTTTCCAATAGTCCGGGTCAAGCATGTCAAACTCAAAGGCTAACATGGGCCAAATAAACAAGGTTTAAGTTTATATGGGCTGCAAAAAACCAAAAGCTTCGATTTTCATAGAAACGTAGGTTTATGTCAATAGATACATGCTGAATACAAAGGGCTGAAATAAATGAATAATCATTAACAGAAATAATAGAACATTTTAATAAAAATTAATATTTTTTCTTGAACATTAACTTACCAGACACTGAATAACTGCACAAATTAATAAGCGTAACGCAAATAAACCTATTTTTCTTATTCTCTGAAAGCAAAATATTTCCTGTTGCGCACACCAAACAAGTCAGTCCAAGACTAAGGATGTGGCAATTGGCTGCTAAAATATTTGCTGCTAGTATTATTGGAGAGAAATGGTGCGCCTGTGCGTAAGGCATGTAAGGGAAATGAGTGCAACACAATTATAGTAATCAGTCATTAGCGAACTTCGTTATTAATAATTATGTATAATAGGGTATTGTAAAAATTAAGTTACGAAATTTTTATTAAAACGTTTCGTACATACTGTTATATTGGTTGGGCCACAAAAATATTCGTTGTGGGCTGCATGCGGCCTTCTGGCTGTGAGTTTGACATGCTTGGTGTGGGTCCACTGTCTTCCCCCAGGCAAGGCAAATGTCTGTGTGGGAAAGATGTCCTCCACTGCGTGAGGGAATGACTCAACATAGGAGAGTCCATAAATACTATCCGTGTTTTCTATTCTGCCTTCTGAGCTCTAACCCTGAGTCCCCAATCCTGGCTTCCGCTCACAAAGCTCCAGTCCACACTGCCTTCCCTCTGCTGGAGCACAAGGTGGGTGGCTCCACAGGGAATTTTGGCCCTTTTAAGAGGGTATCTGAATTTCCAGCAGTCGCTCCCTGGCAGGCAGCAACCCCGCTGCTTTTCACAGGTGTTATGTGGGTACCCTTCTCAGTTCTGGTGCTCTCTGCTGGGAGGCCCAACTTGTGATTAGATCCCTGAGTTCTCAGTGGCAACCCCCCACAGCTGAGATGCCTTTCTGAAACTTCAGTTGCTATCTGTGGGCGCCCAGCCAGCCCTTTTCGCACCTCTGCCCGTCCTACCAGTCTATGTGGTCTCCACTTTTGGTCCTCGGGTATCAAGGTTCTCTCCAGCAAGTTTTCCGTTGATTATTCAGGAAGTTTTTCTGTATTTTAGTTGTAATTCCAGTTTGTTTCTGCGAGTATGTCCATGCAGTATCCACTCACTCTGCTGCCATTTTTAATCTCTGGCCTTATAAATTTGGTCATATGAAAGGTCCCACCAAAAGTGGCACCATTGTTAGTGTACAATATATCCTTCACACCCACACATGTGCTCCTTTTTCCCGGAAAGGGAAGAATTTCTGGGAAAGATGGTAGTTTTTGTGTTTTAAGAGATGAGGTCAGGACCTCTGATGCTTGGAGGATTTGGATAGTAGCAGAATAGGTTTTGTTTCTTCCCTTTCTCTCTTAGTAGTGCTGGTCTTAATTTGCTATTGCATAGTCCTTTGACTTTGTGGATTGGGTTAAGTCAAAGTGAGAGGAGTGCTCCAGTGGGAGGTGGCATTGTGTGTGGGAGTAGGTTTTCCATCCTTTCCTCCTTTTACTGCCAAATTATATTTTGTGAGTTCGAGTAGTGGCAGGTATACTAGAGATGGGCTTGTGGTAGATCTTTAATGGCTAATTGGGGTTGTCAGAGAAGATGAGGAAACCCCTCAGCATAATAGAGGGATGAAAGTTCCTACTAGGGAGGTAGGTGCTATGTTGAAGTAGTAGCATTTGGCTCTTAGTTTCTGCCTTTAATTAAATTAAGTGCTAGTTATTCATTGATTATTGTGTTCCTACTCCATTCTGGGCATAGTGCTACGTACTGGGAAAGTAATGATAAACAAAATGGGACAGTCTTTCCTCTCTCAGAGTACAAACTGTTTAAAGGGTGGGGAATAGATAAAGATAAGTAAGTAGGCAAGTAGAGCACAGTGTGAGAAGTATAATGATGGGAGAACTATAGCAAACCAAGAGAACTTCTAACCTGAACATAGTGGGTGGACCTGAATCAGGGAAAGGAGTCTTAAGAAGGAAGGTCTGCCCGGGCCGGTGTGGCTCAGTGGTTGAGCATCAACCTATGAATCAGGAAGTCACAGGTTCGATTCTTGGTCAAGTCACCTGTCTGTGTTGCTGGCTCCATCTCCAGTGGGGATTGCAGGAGGCAGCTGATCAGTGATTCTTTCTCATCATTGATGCTTCTATCTATCTCTTCTCCCTTCCTCTCTGAAATCAATAAAAATATATTAAAAAAAAAAAAAAAGAAGAAGGAAGGTCTAGTTGAATCTGTCTTACCAAAAATCTTGGGCCCTGAAGATAGGACCTTGACTATTGTGAAGGAAAAATAATTAACTTGAAAGTGAGTTGAATTTCTTGATATTTTTTCCCGTCTTACTGAGAAATTATAGTATGTCAAATCCTTAACTCATGTTTTTAAATATTAGCCTGATAGTAGTCCTCAGAGATTATCTCAAACAGATGAAATAAACTGTCCATGGTCTCACAAGTAATATTCAGATAGTTTATTTCTTAGTTAGCTTGAGGAGTAAATTGGGGAATGGCTAGGGAAGAAAAAAAAGCCACACTATTTGAATAATGCATCCAATTCTCAAGTTCTCGAGTCAGAGTCATATTTATTGTGGAGTGGTCAACCAAGAAGGAAAAATTTCTTTGTCTAGGCAATGTCTTCCAATGGATATCAGTAGCAGTGACCAAGAAAATACTTCTCTAATGATAATAGCAGTACAGATAGAAAAAGTCTGTATGTGTGTGTTGTCAAATAGTAAAAGCAGATTTGACTTGCTATTCTGATACTGTTGCTACTCTGTCACCTGTATTGTGTGCTATGAAGAGTGGCTATATTGAACCAGATCTTAGAAACATTGGAAAAAGTGTACATCATCCCAAGTCTATGATCAGGATATGTCCAGTTTTCCCCAGTCCTCAGATTCCCTGCTTTAATCATCTTAACATATCCACTTGAATATATTTATTTTTTACTCATAAAATATACTTTAATTGGGTTCAAAGAGAATTAATTTAAAATATAGCAATCAAGGACAGTGCCAGTTGACAAGAGTTTCCACCCTTTCTGTAAATAGCTTTAACAGAAACTCCTACATGTTAACTTGATAGTCAAGGAGACCGTTAATTATAACTTAAAATACTTGAAGACACAAGAGCACAGATACTGTATTCACATTAATTCATATATGTAATTTTTATCTTATTAGACAGTTCCTATAAAATACCAAGTTTCTAATTAGGATTGTGGTGTAAAGAAAAAATAGGCAATTTAGTAGCTGAGTTTTTACTAAAGACGCAATCAACTAACAGAGATAAGACACTTATTCCCTCATCACCTTGTACTTTGTATTTAGCCAGTGTAAGATCATCCATTGGTGCAGAGGGCAGAGGTTTGCAGCAGGATCTGAGTCCTGCCCATAAGACTTGCAGCTCTCACTGTTCTGTGCACTTCATTACAACGACTCTACCCCCACCCCAAACCAAACGAAAGAAACTGTTGCTCTTGACTTGGGGAATATTTGGTGAAGGTGGTAATTTAATAAAGTATGTCACTAAATAAACATGATTTTACATTGTAAACTTCTTAAAAACTCAGTTGAAAATATTTAACATGCATCTTGTATGTTCTTGTAAAATATATGGGGTTATATATGCATGTTTTCAGTTTGCCTAGATGATAATCTATATAATTAAGAGCCAGGGTCGTAACAACCAATTACGACCAAAGGCTCAACCAGACAGTCTGGACCAGACTGGAAGTCAGTGCTGGGTTGCCGTGGTGACCCAGCACTGACTGCCTAGGGGGCTGCAGATCAGGCCCGGAGAGAGGCCTGCAGAGAGAGAGAGGCAGGGTCTGATCCATAGACACTGTGGCAGCCGTTGATCAGAATTTGCCTCTCTTTCTCTCCTGGCCTGCCCAACAGCCACGCCTCCATTTCTCTCCAGGCCTTCATGGGGCTGCTGATCAGCCCTGCCTTTCTGATCAGGCCCCGTTGATAGGCCCAGAGATGCTGACTGGCATAGAAACTGACCAATCAGAACCAAATCTGGGTCAACTGTGAGGAGCCAATGGCTTCCTAGGAGGCAGAGCTTTTGACACTGACTGGCATAGAAACTGACCAATCAGAACCAAATCTGGGTCAACTGTGAGGAGCCAATGGCTTCCTAGGAGGCAGAGCTTTTGACACTGGCATAGAAACTGACCAATCAGAACCAAATCTGGGTCAACTGTGAGGAGCCAATGGCTGCCTAGGAGGTTGAGCTTTTGACGCTGACTGGCATAGAAACTGACCAATCAGAACCAAATTGTCTGGCAGAGGAGGGCAGTTGGGGGCAAGATCGGGCCTGCAGGGGAGGGCAGTTAGGGGTGATCAGGCAGGCAGGCAGAGAGGTTAGGGGCAATCAGGCAGGCAGGTGAGTGGTTAGGAGCCAGTGGTCCCAGATTGTGAGAGGGGTCCCTGATTGGAATGGGTGCAGGCTGGGCTGAGGGAGCTCCCCCCCCACCCCCTGCATGAATTACATGCACCGGGCCTCTAGTTGTGCTATAAAGTTTGTTCTGCTTCTGTTTTCATCAACACATTTGCAACCTATTTCCATGTTGAATGTGTGCTGCACTTCCAAGATCACAACAGTATTCTACACTTTCAAGATAGATTTCAGGTTTTACATTTTACTTTTATGTCTTTAATCCATCTGGAGTTTTTTTTTGTGTGTGTGTATTGTAAATTAGGGATACAATTTCTTCTTTATTTAAGTTACCCAGTTTCCCAAATACCATTTACTAAATAATACATCCTTTCTGTACTGATTTGTGATATCAATTTCATCATTTATCAACTTACCATAGATGAAACTGTGGTGTTTTTTTTTTAATTGTTGAGAGAGAGAGAGAGAGAGAGAGAGAGAGAAGGAGAAGGAGAGGGGGAGGGGGAGGGGGAGGGGAGGGGAAGAGGGCAGCAGGAGACACATCGATATTGATTTGTTAACCCACTTATTTATGCATTCATTGATGGATTCTTATATGTGTTCTAATTGGGGATCATACCCACAACCTTGCCATATTGGGATGATGCTCTAACCAACTCAGGCGGGTACCCGGCCAGGGCTAAATAAATCTGTTTTGGAGATACTTATTCTGTTGCATTGGTTTTATTGTCTGTTCCCTTTTTTCGGGAACTGTTTTTCTCTGGAATATGTCACAGTGTCTGGTAGGGCAGGTCTTCTTTTTGTTCTTCCTTTTAAGATTTGACTTAGCTATTTTATAGATTTTTAGTTTATCTAATTTTAAAAGTGTTTGACCTCAAAATTATGTATACTTTGCATACTGCTCTGTAACATGCCTTATTTTTAATTTAACAATGAGTAACTTGAGTATATGGCAGATTATTTCCTTGAAGTGACATACTCATTTCACTTATATTTACTTTTTTATTTAACACTTTTGGTTTCCTTCATTTGTTCCTATGGGTTGGAGTTACCAGCTGGTGTAATTTCTTTAATATAATTTAGTTTCCACTACCTCCTTTGTGCTTTTATTGTCAATTATGTTACATTTCTATATGTTATAGGCCTAACAATAAAATTATATATGTACTAGAGGGGGTCCCTCAGCCCGGCCTGCACCCTCTTGCAGTCCAGGACCCCTCGCTCCTTACCGCCTGCCTGCAGTGGAGGTGGGAGAGGCTCCCGTCACCAGCTTCTGGCTGAGCGGTGCTTCCCCTGTGGGAACACACTGACCACCAGGGGGCAGCTCCTGCGTTGAGCGTTTGCCCCCTGGTGGTCAATGCGTGTCATAGCAACTGGTCGTTCTGTTGTTTGGTCGATTTGCATATTAGGGTTTTATTATATAGGATTGTTTCATATACTTATATTAGAGGAAATACATTTATACTGTATATCTAATTACCTTTACCAGTGTTCTTTGTTTTCTTGTATGTATGTGTATTTGAATTTTTATTTTGGTTTACTTGCTTTCAATTCTAAGAATTTCCTTTAGTATTTCTTGTAAGGTGCTTTGCTAGCAACAAATTCTCTCAGTTTTTGCTTAATGGGAGTATTTTTTTAAAAAAAATATATTTCACTGATTTTTCACAGAGAGGAAGGGAAAGAAAGAGAGTCAGAAACATCGATGAGAGAAACATCGATCAGCTGCCTCCTTCACACCTCCCACTGGGGATGTGCCCGCAACCAAGGTACATGCCCTTGACCAGAATCAAACCTGGGACCCCCCAGTACGCAGGCCGTCGCTCTCTCCACTGAGCCAAACCGGTCAGGGTAATGGGAGTATTTTTATTCACCTTTATTTTTGAAAGACAGTTATGCTGAATATAATATTCTTGGTTGACAGTTTTTCTTTCAGCACTTTGAATATGTCATCTCACGGCCTTCTGGCCTTCATTGTTTCTGATGAGAACTTATGTTGTGGGGTTTCCTTGTAGATGCTGAGTAATTTTCTCGCTGCTCTCAAGATTTTCTCTTTCAGCATTTTTACTATGGTATGTCTGGGTATAGAGATCTTTTCATTTATTCTACTTGGAGTTTGTTGAGCTTGGATGTGTAGATTAATGTTTTTCAGCAAATTTGGGTAGATAATATATCTTTAAAATGCATACCTTTCAAACTGAAACTTTATACCCTTTAAATAAATACTAAATCCCCAAGCCTTCTTTGTTTCAGCCCCTGGCAGCCACCATTCTACTCTCTGTCTCTATGAATTTTACTATTTGTTATAGCATATAAGTAGAATTTTATAATATTTGTCCTTTTCGTATGGCTTATTTTGCTTTACATAATGTTTTCAAGGTTTATCCACGTTTTACCTTATGGCAAAATTTTCCAGAATTTGAATATTCTTAGGTATTGAAATTAGGTATTCCTAATTCTTAGGTGTTAAAACTTTTTTTCTTCCTGACTTCTTTTATTTTTACTTCACTTTTATGCTGTCTGTTTTTGAATTACTATCTACCTAGTTTTACATGTTGTTTGTTTAATTAGTAAATAATAATCTAGATTAGGAAGTAAAACAAAATAAACTGCTTTACCTTTAAGAAGGTTGATGGTTAGAGCATCAGCCTGTACACTGATGGTTTGATTCCCGGTCAAGGGCAAGTACTTGGGTTTCCGGTTCAATCTCTGGCCTGTTTGGGTTCATGTGGGAGGCCACCAGTCGATGTCTCTCACATTGATGTTTCTCTCTCTCCCCCTTCCCCTGCATATCGCCCCTTCCCCCTCTCACTCTCTTTAAAAATCATTAGAAAAAATATCTTGGGTGAGAATTAACCAAAAAATAAAAAAGATTGATGGTGGTATGCTATGCTGCTTATGGAATAACTAATACATAAGTTATATTGTTTTAGAATATTTAATTTGGGTGTCTTTTGTTTTAAAAAAAGTAAATTATAACATACTTCTCATTTGATTGTGATTTTGTGGAATTGGTGGTCCCCAATTTTTATTTTAAATTTCCTTTTTGCATATTTGATGGATTCTGATACATTTCTGTCAGTAAACAAGGAACATTTCTATAGTGATTCCCCAGAGGGAGGTCATGACTACCCTTCCAATGAGTTAAATATACCCAGCTACCCCAAAGTTGTCACTGGTTAGTGTGTTTTAACTACATGTGGCATAAACATTTTTGTTCTTTATCAAGTGCTTGTGAAATTGTGCCATGTAACTTTTTTTGGTCTAAACGCAATTATGATATTCAAAGCATCTTTTGCTCATGACCATGGCCTATCCACTTCAACTTAGAGCTGTTATTTTGATGATAGCTGCCTTTATTTATCTTGGAGTGGTTGCTGAATCGTGGCCTCACTTTGGATAGGTACTGAATAAATATTGAAACTGCTATCATTCTGTGTTAAACCTCTTTGTTTCTTGGAAGGTATTTGTGACTTTGAGGTACTTGTTATATTTTACCTCCATCTAAGGTTTTTAATAAATCAAAATTTTTAATATATGATATCAGTGGAATAAAATAAGCTCTATCAGTAAGTTAATCTTATGGCTATCTTTTATTTTCTGAAACAGAGACTCTACAGGGGCAGGTAATTCACTGGTCCACAAGCGGTCTCCTTTACGTCGAAACCAAAAGACCCCAACATCCTTGACCAAGCTGTCTTTACAGGATGGATATAAAGTCAAAAAGCCAGCATGTAAATTTGAAGAGGGTCAGGATGTCCTAGCTAGATGGTCAGATGGCTTGTTTTATCTTGGAACTATCAAAAAGGCAAGTTACCTTAATATAAGATATCTTTTGCAGTTTTTGCAGTAAACGTTTAATAATTTTGAATTTAAATTTAACTCTGTTTTTTATTTTAAAAGAAGTCACCAGTATTCCTCTGTATTTCAGATAAACATATTGAAACAGAGCTGCTTCATCATTTTTGAAGACAGTTCTAAATCCTGGGTTCTCTGGAAGGACATCCAAACAGGCAGGTGCTACTGTTTCTCTTGAACATGATTTATACTAAAATTTGATATTTTCCAACTTATCATTTTTGAGTGTTCAGTAGTGTATTAAAATATCTCAGAATCACTTTTAAGGAGAGGCTAAAAAAAAAAATCGACTTGACCTTCGTAGTCTTCGGGAAGTTATAATTTATATCAGTGATTTTCAATCTTTTTCATCTCCTGGCACACATAAGCTAATTACTAAAATTCTGAAGCACATAAAAAAATATATATTTTGCCAGTCTGACCAAAAAAAAAAAGAAGGTATAATTTTGATTCATTCATACCGGACAGATATTGTTGTGTTGGCTGTTGTCATTTTTTTATTTGACAAATCTAAGGGAAAAGAGGTCAGTGCCCCTGACTAAATAGTTAGGTATTGCACATTTTAAAAATTCTTGCAGCACTCTGGTTGAAAATTGCTGATCTATATTAAAAACTGCAAAAAAAAAAAAAAAAGAATCACTCTGTTAGGGTAGAGGTAGACTACTAACTACTAGAAGACAGGTGTGTCACTATTGTTAGGACCCTTCTAAGAACTTAGAAGAAACGGTTTGGGCTTCATTTTAACTGTTACTTGCTTATATTAGTACAAAGTACTATAAAGAGCTAATAGGTATTGAGGACATATTTTTTGTCAGATGCTTGGGGGAATTAGAACATAATAAAAGGCTGAGTACTAGAAATATTCATTAATAAAAATGGTTTAAAATGATCAATTATTTTTTAATGTTTATATGGGAAAATAAGTACAGGTACACCTTGGTTTGGTTGTAGGTACATTTTTTTTTTATTGATTTTTTTACGGAGAGGAAGGGAGAGGGATAGAGAGTTAGAAACGTTGATGAGAGAGAAACATCGATCAGCTGCCTCCTGCACACCCCCCACTGGGGATGTGCCCGCAACCAAGGTACATGCCCTGGACAGGAATCGAACCTGGGACCCTTGAGTCCGCAGGCCGACGCTCTATCCACTGAGCCAAACCGGTTAGGGCGGTACATTTTTTATACTTTCTATTTTTACAAACTATAATTGCTGCGTGTTATTTGAATCCGCTAAATAAAGGTGTTTTTCTAGGTATCTCTTTCATGGTAGGTGCTTTATTTTTTTTTTTAAAAAAAGTATGATTATTAAAATCTGAGTACTTTACACACTAATGCAACACTTTTTAAAAAATGTAAGTTTTGCCCTAGCTGGTTTGGCTCATTGGATTTAGCGTTGGCCTGGGGACAGAAGGGTCTCAGGTTCGATTTCAGTCAAGGGTGGGTACCTAGGTTGCAGATGCCTTCCCAGACTGGGCCTGGTTGGGGCGGTGCAGGAGGCAGCCAATCGATGTGTTTCTCTCACATCGATATTTCTCTTTCCCTCCCTCTTCCACTCTCTCTAAAAATCAATGGAAAAATATCTGTGTGTGAGGATTTTTAAAAAATGTAACAGTTTTTATTATTGTTGTTGTTATTTATTTTAGAGAGAGAGGAAGGGAGAGAGAAACATCCACTAGTTGCCTCCCGCACATGCCCTGAAGGGGAATCAAACCCACCACCTTCTGGTGTATGGGACAGACGTTCCAACTGATTGAACCACACTAGCCAGGGCTAAAGCAGCACTTTTGGTTTTGCTTTTACTAGGTCAATAGGCCTGCACAAAGACCTCTGTTTTCTATTTCCTGTTGTAGAAAGGAGATATAAATTCTCTTTCCCTGAGGGATAGATGGATACCTTTCTAAAGTATTTAGCGATTGGGTTTTGTATTGGATTCCCAACTGCAACTTTATGATAGGTTACTGCGTGTTGTATGTTTTGAATCTGGAATTGATGGGTCAGTGAGAAAAGTGCTAGGAGGATAGATAGGATGTCTTCAACAGTAGTGATATTGAGCAAATCTTATCACCTGCATTAGGAATTTCTCTTTTTTAGTTTGTAAATGTGACTCTGTCTTTGGTGGGTCTGAAACACATATACTGCCTCTATTCCCTTCTATTAGCTATGTATCCCTTTCATCTTTTCTACCTTTTCAAGGTTCCTGTGAGTTAAAATACAGGTTTCTCAGTCTTTTGTCTCTTCCCTCCCTCCATTCCTTCTTTCCGAAGACCAGTGGTACATAGGGATAGAAAGTTGTAATGAAAGTGAGGGTCCTATCCAACATGTGCCCCACCAGTGCATCAGTTTAGTAGTCTGTGGTGGTTCTTTCCTCACTGGCTGCTTTTACTAGCCTTAGAATTACCAAGGATTACTCTTTGGCTATTAACTTTGTAATAGCTAGAAAGTAGCACACACATAACTTAGAGTTGCTATAAAATGAGGAAATGAACCTGAAAATTGCATTATGACAGATTTCAGTGTGGAGAGTAGCTTTAGTAGTTTTCTTTCTATAATAACAGATACTAGCAAAATAATAATAAATTAGCATAATTTCACTCATGTAATAAGATTCCTTTGAACAGTTTACATAAATAAGGAAGAATATATAGTCATGTTAGTAATCAAAGGAATGTGCATTACAACAGGGAGATAACATGTTAAAACCATTAAATGAATTTAAAAGGATTTTTAATCTTAATACCTAAATACTATTTTGGTTTCTGGGAAAATGATACACTGCTGATGACAGTGTAAATTTCTATTTTGGATATTTAAACAGCAGCATTAAATGCATAAAAATGTTTTATACTTTTTAATTTATACAGCAGACTCATTTTAGCAGTTTATTCTAAATAAATAATTCAAAATTTAAAAAATTAGATAAAAAATGTTTACTGTAGCTTTATTTTAATAATAACAAAAAATTTGAGATATCGAAGATGAAATGGCTTGAATTAGCACTGGCTTTTCTGAGGAACTGCCTTCCCCCACACCAGCCCACCTGGTTGCAATGGGAGTCAGATTAAGCACCTACCCCAATCTAGGACTATTGGTTCTTTTCCAGGGAATTACAGATTTGGACAGAGAGGTTCCAGGCCAGTCTGGTTGCTCTCCTTATTCTAGCCAAAAATCAGAAGATGTGGGGAGGCCAGCTTTAGTCAACTGTGCAGAGAAGAAGACAAACCCTGGGAAAGCAGGAGGCTAGAGAGGACAAGACACTGAAACAGACAAGGAAAAAATGCAAAAAAATGAACAAACAAGAAATTTGGTAACCTGTCTGTGTAAGAATAGAGGGTGTAATAAAGTAAATTTGGTTCTTTCCCTGGATGGAATATTATGTAGTTACTAGAGGCCCAGTGCATGAAATTTGTGCACGGGAGGGGGGTGTCCCTCAGCCTGGCCTGCACCCTCTCCAATCCGGGACCCCTCGGAGGATGTCCCTCTCGCAATCCAGGATCATTGGCTCCTAACCGCTTACCTGACTGCCTGCCTGGTTGCCCCTAACCCCTCTGCCTACTTACCTACCTGATGCCCCTAACTGCTCCCCTGCCTGCCTGATTGCCCCTAACCGCCTCTGCCTGCCTGCCTGATCGCCTCTAACTGCTTCCCTGCTGGCCTGATCGTCCCTAACTGCTCCCCTGCTAGCCTGATTGCCCCTAACTGCTCTCCCCTGCTGGCCTGATCGCCGCTTTGTCCAGAAGATGTCCGGTCTAATTAGCATATTACCCTTTTATTAGTATAGATTTGAAGTTATAATTTTGAAAACTGCGGTGTAAAAAATGCTTTTTAAAAAATGTATTTTTATTGATTTCAGAGAGGAAGGGAGAGGGATAGAGAAATAGAAGCATCAGTGATGAGAGAGTCATTGATTGGCTGCCTCCTGCACGCCCCCAACTGGGGATCGAGCCTGCAACCTGGGCATGGGCCCTTGACCAGAATCAAACCTGGGACCCTTCAGTCCACAGGCCGACTATCTACTGAGCCAAACCAGCTAGGGCTAAAAAATGCTTTTGATAGAAGGAATATTAAATAGTATTAATGAAAAGAAGCATCTCACAGTGTAGAGCAGGGGTCCTCAAACTTTTTAAACAAGGGGCCAGTTCACTGTCCCTCAGACCCTTGGAGGGCCGGACTATAGTTTAAAAAAAAACTATGAACAAATTCCTATGCACACTACACATATCTTATTTTGAAGTAAAAAAACAAAACGGGAACAAATACAATATTTGTATTTGCATGTGGCCCGCGGGCCGTAGTTTGAGGACCCCTGGTGTAGAGTATGGACTCTAGTATATCTAGGTTTGAATCCTAGCCTTGATACTTTCTGACTGAAGGTCCTTGGATTAGTTACTTTATCTTTCTGAACCTCACGTCTTCTCTTTAGAGAGGATATTTATCTATAAAAGTTGTAGAATTAAATAAAATAGTATATGTCAGGAGCCTAACAATGCTTGGTTCAGAGCACAAAATTGAAATTTTTTTATTGTTGCTATGTGAATAAAGCATGTATATGAATATTTTAACTATGTATATTTAAATAGATGAATAGAGAATATTGGAAATGTGTTAGAGTGATAAAATCATATTTTAAAATTTATAGAATAAAATTGCTTTTAGAATAAAAGTGTTTTAGAATAAAAATGTTTAAGAAAGAAATAATTTATCTATTCAGGTAAAAAGTAAAATTATTAACTGGGACCCCCAGATTTTATTGCAGTGGGATTTTGTTAGGGTATATTATTGGCACCAACCATATTTCCATATTTCAGAAGCTGAAAATTAAATAATTGGTGTTCAGCTCTTTCATAAATTAGTAAATAAAAAGAAATGTTCCAAACCCAGAGGAAAAGGAGTCATTGATACATCTTCCTTGCGCTTTTTCTTTAGTCTCATGATGTTAGGCAGTGTAGGGTGAGTGAACACATGTATATACATGGGTGGGTATGTGTTTTGGAGAGTAGTTCTAGTGTTGACAAAAACAACCTTCCAGGAGAATGGGAATATTAGAATGATAAAGGATCCTGCCTGAGAGCAGTTTAAATTATGTCCTCTGCCAAAAAGCAGGTTAAGTTATGAATGTAGATAGTTAGAAATCAGTTAGAGGTCAGAACATAGAAAGGGAGCAGAGAGATAGCATTTTGTGTATAGTACTTTGGCTTAAAAAGAAATCATTATGATCTAGTGAACAAACATTGCCAATATAGGCTCCTCACTGAGTCAAAAAGTAGTTTTGTTAAATGGAACACTTTATTATTATAAATAAATAATAAAATTATTTAAATATTTCAGGAGCCACTGGAAGTGGGGAAATGGTCTGTACAATATGTCAGGAAGAGTATTCAGAAGCTCCCAATGAAATGGTTATATGTGATAAGTGTGGCCAAGGTAAACATTGATTTCTTTTAATCTTGTGGAAAAGTTTGTGAAGATTAATGATTAAAAATTACTTTACAATGTTAATTTGAAGCTGTTATGATAAATTTACTCATCAGTTGTAATTATATTAATGTAGGAAAAGAAAATACTAATGCATTTAAATTGTATTTATTAATAAAATAGAATTTGCTTTATGCTTTTTTTGATATTAAGGATATCATCAGTTGTGTCACACACCTCACATTGATTCCAGTGTGATTGATTCAGATGAAAAATGGCTCTGTCGACAGTGTGTTTTTGCAACAACAACAAAGGTATCTTTTAAGTGTTTTGGGCTAAAGCCCTAAATGGAATTTATAAGGCATTATCAACATAATGATTGTGTACGTTGAAAGTTTATTTGAATGAAATGAGCAGTCAATGCTGAGTAGAAAGAGGTGCTGGTTATTGTTTGGCTAATGATGCTTAAGTGACTTGCAGCTATTTTTGCACTTATTTTCTGATTGTGGTCTTGGAATTGGGGCAATAATTTGAAAGAAAAGCTAATAGGAAAGATTATTAGTCAGGCTGTTTTGTGATATGCTAAGAAATTTAGAATGGAAATGCCTTCAGAAGTTTCAGAAGCATTTTTAATTTATAGAATTGTATTTAAAATTTTATCCTTCACTCTTTTAAATAATCTTTTCCCTCTAATATAGAGGGGTGGTGCGCTTAAGAAAGGACCAAATGCCAAAGCATTGCAAGTCATGAAGCAGACATTACCCTATAGTGTGGCAGACCTTGAATGGGATGCAGGTCATAAAACCAATGTCCAGCAATGTTACTGCTATTGTGGAGGCCCTGGAGAGTAAGTAAATATAGTTATTTAATACCCTTTAAGTAATTTTTATTTTTTTATATTGTCAACTTTATTTTTGTTACTGATTTTGGTGTCGGAGTAATAGTGAATTGTAAATTTATGGAAGTATCAGTAAAGAAAATTGAGGGAGGGGAATTAGAGGCTGTAGTTTTAATCATCTTTTTAATTAAATATTTGCTAAAGAAATGAATCAGTTCTAAGAATGTTTAGGAATTTACCTTTAACTTCTGATCAGTGGTCCTAGTTCTGCTCTTTGGAACTAAACAAATACTCTTATCTCTCTGAGGAGGTAACTCTTAAAATATTTCAATCCAGCAATCACATTTCTTACTCCCATCACTTACATACCAATAATGTTCTCTTTTCCAGGCTAAAATCTCCATTGCCATAAATATTTTATGACATAAATATTCTTTATGACATGACTTCCAAACTGCATTTCTTGCTCATAGTTTTTAAAAGTTACTCTTGAAATACGGTGTTATGATTAGAAAATTCACTGTTTCCAAGAATAGTCTTACAGAAAATAATGGGACTATTAGAGTTCTGGACATTATACTTCTGTAATTGCAAAGAGAGATTGTATTACCTTTCTTTAGTCATCCCATCTTATTCTTTTGATTTAACTATTTAAATTATAATTATTTTTTGTGTGTCGTATGAGACTCTGCTTCTCTTAAGATGATGCTGTCTAGGAGAAGACTGGAACATATAGGTAATTGATGATGAATAAATGAACATATAAATTAGTGAAATTTTAGTTCTGTATTCTGCCTCATCTCTGATCTTAGGGACTTTTTGTGATTTAACATTTTTATAATACTTCTTAGTTTTTGGTCACCTGCACATTTAAGAAACTAGTTTTTAAAAATCACTTCTAAAATAGATACAATAAACTCATAACTAGCATTTAGTTTAAAGCATTATTCAAAGTAGGTGGAAAGTATTATAGACATTATTTTGGGAGATAGATCATTCATTGTTCTGTACCATGACTACATGAGCTGATATTGCTAACAACTAACTTCAGCACCTAGCAGAGTAGTTATTTGAACACAAGCACTGGAACATAGTTTATTTATTAGTCTTTGTTGAATGACTGACCTTACTTAGTATCAGTCTTCTTACCTTTGTGTATATGTAGCTTAAAATTTATGCGGGGCTGACTTGTTGAGCAACAGAATTATTGGGAGAAACACATTATTTGGGTGGCAAATAAGGATATCAATATATCAAAACCATGTAGTAACTGAAAAGAAAGGATAATCCTCAATTGAAGGTTGAGTTTTAGCATCTTCAGCTGTTTAAAACAACAAAATCTTTCACAAAGCCTTTACCACCTGGTAGAGTCTTAGATTAGATGTATAATTATGTTAATCAGTTACATTAAATTGCTATATAGTCATGTGCCATTTAACGATGGGAATACTTTCTGAATACATCATTAAGCAATTTCATCATCGTGTGAACATTACAGAATATACTTATACAAACCTAGATGGTATACACCTAGGCTATATGGCATGTCACTGTGACATATGTGGTCTATTGTTGCCCGAAATTATGTCATGCATAACTTATACTTGTTTCCATTTTAATAGACAAGAATAATAGAAACAGTGAAAATATAGAGCTGCTTATGCCCATTTGATATATGGGGTAAACACCCGTACACATCAGTGACCTATGGAACTTCTCCTAGAGCAGCGGTTCTCAACCTGTGGGTCGCGACCCCTTTGGGAGTCGAACGACCCTTTCACAGGGATCGCCTAAGTCTAAGACCATCGGAAAACACATATATAATTACATATTGTTTTTGTGATTAATCACTATGCTTTAATTATGTTCAATTTGTAACAATGAAAATACATCCTGCATATCAGATATTTACATTACGATTCATAACAGTAGCGAAATTACAGTTATGAAGTAGCAACGAAAATAATTTTATGGTTGGGGGTCACCACAACATGAGGAACTGTATTAAAGGGTCGCGGCATTAGGAAGGTTGAGAACCACTGTCCTAGAGTATAGAGTCAGTGTGAAAAAATTCCCAGGATTGTGTTTCGACATAGATCCTAGACTAGTGTAGGAACCAGACACTTATTGACTAGAAATAGATGTATCTTTCTAGAGCTTATAAATTCTCATGAATAAGAGAGTTGAAGTGGTTAATATGAATGACATTTTTGAGAAAGAAAAAATTTAGTACTACGTGTAGTAGAAATGTGATCCTATAAGCACAATGCCACTTAAAAAAAAATACTTTACATCATCAAAAGGTAGTAATTTTAATCTTAACTTTTTTCTCATAGCTGGTATTTAAAGATGCTACAGTGCTGCAAATGTAAGCAGTGGTTTCACGAGGCTTGTGTGCAATGCCTTCAAAAGCCAATGTTATTTGGAGACAGGTGAGAAGGGCATTTGGACTTTACTGTTTGATTTTTAAAAATTTTTATTTAGCTTTTTTATTGTGGTTATATTTGCAGTTTTTGATTTCTAGAAGTAGTTTTAATAGTGATTTGTAAAGGAGTCACCTTAGAGGGAAAATATTGAGTAATATATTTAAATTATATATAATTTGAAAGTACACATAATTTTTATGCTTTTGGATATTATTTCAAAAGGCTTTTAAGTATTTGATTAGTGATTACATTTCCTTTTATTGCCCCACAATGTTCTAAACTATTCTCATTGGTATCTTCCTTTAAAGAACCTCAAAGAGATCCTGTGACAGAACATTGGAAAAGGACAAAGAACCTTGATACACACAACTTATACCTTAGACCTAAGAATTTCTAAAAGTAGACTTAATGTGCTTTCTGGATTAGGAGAATGTAGAATATAAGAGAGAACTCTAGGAAGACAAATTAAAGATTAGAACACTAAACTTAGCATAAAAAAGTCTGGTTTTAAATCTTGGCTTATGCCATTAATATATACCATCTTTCTGAGCTTAGGAAGGTCAACATGTCTCTCTGATGTATACCTTTGATTACACAATAATTACAACTTTTCCTTTTTCCTTAGGTTTTATACATTTATTTGCTCTGTCTGCAGTTCTGGACCTGAATACCTCAAACGTCTACCATTACAGTGGTAAGTGAGGACATTTCTGTTAAGGAACAAAAGAGAGCCATATTCTTAAACCTATATGATAAAACTGTAGATATATTTACTTGGTTTAAGTAAAAATTTGGTCATCTTTACGTATAGCTTTATTTATTTTCTATTGTTTATCCTTAAACCTGATGTCATCTTCACCAAGGATTAGCTAATTATATTGATAAAGTTATATAGCCATTCATTTTCTAATGACTTTTTAAAATACCCTTTATATCTCCAAAACTCTTACTTATCTTTCTAGTTCTTTTGGGCCTTCAGAATAGCATATAGTAGAAGAAAGTTTTTATTACAAATATGCCAATTTCTGCTTCTGAGTAGCAATTCTTGGGCATGGGAAGTATAATGAATTTGGGAGATTTAATGATAAAATATTTATACGGTAGTTCCCCATTATTCATGGGAAATATGCCCAAGACTCCAAGTGAATACCTGAAACTTTGGATAGAATCAAACCTTGTTATATACTATGGTTTTTCTTATACATACATAAATACACTTTACAGCTTCTCTTTGGAAAATTGCCATCATCACTACTCTTGAGCTTTGTGTTCATTATTTAGTAAAATAAGGGTTACTTGAACACAAGCACTGAGATACTGTCACAATCCATCTAATAACCAGGATAGCTACTAAGTGACTAATGGGCAGGGTAGTTCAGCCTGGATCCACTGAACAAAAGGATGACTCACACCCCAAGGGGGACAGAGTGGGATGGCACAAGATGTTGTTATGCTACTCAGAACAGCGCACAGTTTGAAACTTAGAAATTGTTTATTTCTGGAATTTTCCATTTCATATTTTTGAACTGCAGTTGACTGCAGGTAACTTTAAAACTTTGAAAGCAAAACTGACACTTAGGAGTACTATGTAGTAAGTACTTAGACATTTTTATTAAATGTTTTGCATATTTTAGGAAAAGATAACACTTGTGAATTAGGCAAAGTCTAATAAAGTATGATCTATACAGTAGTTTATATATAGTAGTAAAAACAAAATTTTTTTATTGTAAGGTGTTTTTTTTGAAATCAGATTCTTTTTTAATGCATTTTAAGAAATTATTCAAATATTTTTTAGTTTATAGTTAGTTTAGGATAAGTAAATGTTTAGTTAATGCTTTCCAATTATTTTCAATGTAATATTTATTACATTATGAATATGACTTAGGATATTGACCCTCTGTTCACTTAAGTATTTTACATTGGATTTTTAAAATTACTGGTGTTATAAAAAATTGTGTGATTTCTTAACAATAACCAAAAACATTGTTTTTTGTATATTTTGATTACTTTGGATTCCAGGGTAGATATAGCACACTTATGCCTTTACAACCTAAGTGTTATTCACAAGAAGAAATACTTTGATTCTGAACTTGAGCTTATGACATACATTAATGAAAACTGGGATAGATTGCACCCTGGAGAGGTAAGTGGTTTTAGAGCAGACTTCATTAGCTACTTGATGTCTTTTTCTGTTTTTGTTAAAAGCAACTAAGACATATGTATAAGCCACCCATCTAAAGTAGAATTTTATTTTTAATTCAGGGAGAAATAATTCCTGTAAGGATATCAAGACCAGCCCTCTCATCCTCCTGTTTGTTGCCTGATGAGTAGGGGAAAATATGTAGGAGGAGGAAGTAAATTTCTTTAATCTTTCATATTCTGAAGTGAGAATCATTGTAGTTAAAGGTAGAAGGGAGGGAGAAATCATTATTGGTTACCTTACTTATGGTTCCTCCTCCTATGTTTTCCATCAACTTTAGAGATGTAACTAACACTCTTCTTTACAAATTTCTTGTTGGCACTTGCTTGTAAATCTTTGACTTCTGGGAATGTTAGGACCCATTAATAGTGTTAAAAGAATGAGTTAGAGTGAAGCTACCTGAGTTGGAGATTTTCTCCCTCATTCAGACATCTCATTCTGCTTTTCATTTGCAAAATATAACCACTCATGCTGGATATACAAGGGATTTTTTTTAAAGCAATATAAAAGTTAATGCACATACATTGAAGAAGATTTTGAAACCAAAGAATAGCACAAAGAAGAAAGTAACTAGAATAACTTTAGTAGTTATCTGGTATTTAGCATTTAGTTATAATTATTGAAATACGGATATTAAGTACTCCTGGGTTAAATAAAAATTGTTTTATAATATGTGGAATGAGATGAATTTTAGTCACACATCACATTTTGAGGTAAAAATTGAGTAAACTGATTTGAAATTTAGGAAGAATTCCTATATTTGAAGCCTTTAGACATGTGGCAGTTTATAAGGTTCATATCAAATAGGACCTTAAGGGTTTTGTTATTATATTGGGGGTTTTATGGGGCATCCCAGAGAGCATAGTGCACATTTATTTAAAAGTTAGTTGGTGGGCTCTTCCGGGGACAGTGACTTCAGGCATTCACCACGGTCCAGCGTTTGACATACCGTTGGAGGCTGTCCTACAATACAGCCTCTAACAAAACTAGGCTGTCCTGAATCCCTGGTAATAGAATTGTTTGACTTTATACCAAGAAGTTTGGGAAAGCACCAAAATCTGCATGTGGTGTGTGCCCAGGCCGACTTAGAGGCGTTTGTGCTGTGAGAACTAAAGTTCTAATGAGGTTGTCTAAAACAAAAAAACCTGTCAGCAGGGCCTATGGTGGATCCATGTGTGCTAAATGTGTCTGTGACAGGATCAAGTGTGTTTTCCTTATTGAGGAGCAGCACATCATTGCGAAAGTGTTGAAGGCACAAGCACAGAGACAGAAAACTAAATAAATTTTTAAAATGAAGCTTTTTTTGAGTAATAAAGACAATTAAAAGGCCAAAAAAAAAGTTAGTTGTTGGTAGATCAGTGGCATAAAATAAAACACTTGCAGAATACCTAGATTTTAAATCTAAGGATATTAAAATCAACTAACTAAGATGTCTTGATTGTTAGAAATTGAAATATAAATAAGAGTTTGTTAAATGCTTATTTTTCTGAAGTTTAAGAGAAAAATGATTTGTAAATTTGATAAATTTTAATAAACTGATTAGTATAAAAGAAAAAAGTATGTGTATGGTGCTAGTAACTGTAGTGTTCTTTTTTATTTTGGTTAATCCTCACCTGAGGATATTTTTTCCATTAATTTTTGGAGAGAGTGGAAGGTAGTTGGGGGGAAGGGGGGAAGGAAGAGAGAGAAACGCACTCCAGCTGGGGACTAGATTGAACCTGCAACCCAGGTACATGCCCTTGACCAGGAATTAAACCCAAGACCTTTCAGTGCACGGCTGACACTCTGACCACTGAATGACACTGGCCAGGGCTATAGTGTCCTTAATAGTCATCTTAATATCTTATGTTCTAATACATTTATTTAAAATGTTTTTATTCTGTTTCAATATTGGAAGCACTTTGATTTTACCCCCCTCCCCTCAAAGAAATGCTTTTATTCTAGCCTTGTTTCTTCAACAGTTTATATGCAGATACATCTGATTTCCTGTTAGTACATTTCATGTTTTACATGATTAAATACTGCAGTAGTTACTTCATGTAGAGCTCAGGGGTGGGAAACCTTTTTGCTGCCAAGAGCCATTTGGATATTTATGACATCATTTACGGGCCATACAAAATTATCAGCTTAAAAATTAGCCTGCTCTATTTGGTCAAACATTTAATTAACTTACTGCTAATGCCTTGGCATGGCAGGACCAAATGATTTCATGGGCCTTATACGGCCCTTAGGCTGGACGTTCCCTATCCCCGATGTAGACAGGGGCGTACATATAAAAATTCAAGTTGTTTTATTTATTTTGAATGCTATATTTTTTATTAAAATAATATTTACATTGTAGGTAAGAGGTTGAAAGTAGAAAACAATAAAAATAACAATTAGGCTATTTTTAAAAAATGAGTTCAGTTAATGAATTTCAGGTACTTAGTTTTTTTTTAAATATATATTTTATTGATTTTTTACAGAGAGGAAGGAAGAGGGACAGAGAATTAGAAACATCAATGAGAGAGAAACATCAATCAGCTGCCTCCTGCACACCCCCTACAGGGGATTTGCCTGCAACCAAGGTACATGCCCCTGACCGGAATCGAACCCGGGACCCTTCAGTCCGCAAGCAGATGCTCTATCCACTGAGCCAAACCAGTTAGGGCAGGTACTTAGTTCTAGCTGAACTTCTGATTACATATCAGAAGAAATTTATTTCATCAATAGATACATATTTTCATTTTCTGTAGTTTATGAGATAATGTCTTAGAAATAAGAAATTTCAATTTTTTATTTGACAATATAGAAAAAATTTTTATTTAAAAGTTAAGGAAAACTTGATTACAATCAAATAAAAACTTTACAACAAAAATTTTACTTTTCTGAGGAGCATTTTTTTGAGCCATCAAATTATCAGAACAAATGACTTTTGAGTCATTTCTTATTGCTCTTTTTCTACATTAAAAAATTGTTCAGACTTCTTAGATTAGTCATATGTCCTCAGTCTGGTTATGTACAAATGGAGCTTCAGGTTAATTTTCTACATCTATTCCTATATAATAAAAGCCTAATATGCTAAGTGTCCGGTTGTCCAGTCGTCCGTTCAACCAATCAAAGCATAATATGCTAATGATATGCTAAGGCTGCTCAACCACTCGCTATGACGTGCACTGACCACCAGGGGCCAGATACTCAATGCAGGAGTTGCCGCCTGGTGGTCAGTGCGCTCCCACAGGGGGAGCGTCACTTGGCCAGAAGCCAGGCTCACGGCTAGCGAGCACAGCAGAGGTGGTGGGAGCCTCTCCCGCCTCCGTGGCAGTGCTAAGGATGTCCGATTGACGGCTTAGGCCCGTTCCCACCAGAGCCTTCCTTCCCCTGGCTGCCGGCACTGGCTTCCCTCTGGCACCTGGGACCCGGGCTTCCCTTTGGCTGTCTGCAGGCATCCAGGATCCGGGCTGCCCAGAAGGGAGCAGGCCTAAGCTGTCAGTCAGACATCCCCCAAGGGCTCCCAGACTGTGAGAGGGTGCAGGCCGGGCTGAGGGACCCCCTCCAAGTGCACGAATTTTGTGCACTGGGCCTCTAGTCTATAATAATAAAAGCATAATATGCTAATTAGACTGGACGTCCTTTTCGTTTGACCTTCCGCACTAAGCCGGGGCTGTGAGGGAAGCCCGGGTCCCAGATGCCTGCGGGCGGCCAGAGGGAAGCCTGGTTCCTGGGTGCCTGCCAGCGGCCAGAGGGAAGCCCGGGTTCCGGGTGCCAGAGGGAAGCCGGTGCTGGCAGCCAGGGGAAGGAAGGCCTACTCTTGCATGAATTCTGTGCATCAGGCCTTCTAGTATATATATAAAAGCCTAAGCGACCGGCCAGCCGTCTGAACGGTAGCCCTGACATGCACTGACCACCAGGGGGCAGATGCTCAATGCAGGAGCGGAAACCATAGGCATGGTAACATGGAACAGACTGATGAATCTCAGAGGGATGTGGGGAGGGAGGAAGGGAGGGTGGGAAGAGATTAACCAAAGATCTAATATGCATACTAGAGGCCCGGTGCACGGATTCATGCACTGGTGGGGTCCTTAGGCCTGGCCTGCGCCCTCTCTCAATCCCGTACCCCTCGGGGGATGTTGGAGAGCCAGTTTCAGCCCAATCCCTGCAGGCCAGGCCAAGGGACCCCATCGGTGCAACGAATTCATGCACCAGGCCTCTAGTCTTTATATAATAAGGAGACCATAAAATTTATGCCAGTTGGTGATGTATATTCAGTGATTTTAATTTAGTTTACTTTTAAATGTATATGATAGTAGAAACAAAGAATATAAGCAATGGAGTATTTCAGATTATTAAAATAGTAAATCTTTAGTTTAACTAAAATTGAATTACAAATTGAATTTTGTCACTAATTCAAATTTAAGTTACAAAAAATTTCTTTTTGTTTATATTTGTGTTCAAAATTTTATAAAATAGCATTAACAACATGAGAAATACTGTATGCTGAGTATATTATTGGTTAGTTGAGTACCTTGGAGTACCCGAGGGTCATTTTGAACATCAACTCTTATAATACAGACTATAGATGATATGACATAGACACTTGCTCTAGGAGTTTCTCCTCAAAAATGACACAAAGCAGAGAAGTAGTTACGATTTTATTCTCTCAAATGTGGAGTTTTCTCCCTTATTCCATGTAGGTAAAAAAGAAAAATCTTGTAATGATTTGGAAAGTTGAGATTTTTATGGCATTTTGTTTAGGTATATATAATGGACACCTAGTCATAGGGAAACACTCTCATATTTAACACTAGGGGCCCAGTGCACGAATTCTTGCACCTTGAAAGGAACTGTGGGCCACAAAGCTGCGGTGGGCCCATCCTTTACATCCCCGCCCAGCCCCTCCCGCTGCGGCCCCCAGTTTCCTGTTTTCTGGCAGGCCCCGCTCCTGCCAGCAACCCCGCTTCTGCTGCCACTGCTCCCACACGCTGACGGCATCAGCCCCACTTGCACCTGCTGATGGCACGGAGCGATTGGGGCCGGTGCCAGCAGCTGGTGCAAGAGGCGGCTGCCGGCCCCATCGCCCCTCAGGAGCAGGGGGAGGTGGAGAATCCCTCAGACGCAATTGGGGCTGGCAGCCGCTGCTCGCCCCCGCTGACTTATATTTGAGGGATATAAGGGGAAAAGCATAGATAAAACTCACCGCTGCTGACGGTGCTGAGCAATCTGGGCCGGCGCTGGGCGCCAGCAGCGAGTGCAAGCAGCAGCTCCATTGCTGGCAGCAGGTGCGAGGGACCGTGGCGCACGGAAGCAAAAAATTTTCAGTAACCACCAGAGGCTTGCCCCGATGACAGCAGCCAGCTCCCCACCTTGGTCTGGCAAACCCTCTCACCATCCCGCCATGGCCAGTGCCCGCCATGTTCTGCACTCTGCCACATGCTGCTGACGCCTGCCATGTTCCGCGAGCCCCCTGGTGGTCAGCGCATGTCATAGTGACCGGTTGTTCGGTTGTTATACCCTTTGGTCTATTTGCATATTAGGGTTTTATACATATAGATTGCCAAGCTAAATTATAACATATGATGACTCTGGCTAAAGTCAAATGGTATTTCTATGTTGTTTGAGAAGCCTAATAAATAATTATTTACATTTCTAGTTAGTTGAACAATTTTATATTGAATCAGTGGTGTCTGTTTAGTATTTTGTACTTCTTTTTTTTTATTTGGTATAAAGTAGTACTGTGAACTTTTTTTTTTAAATTGATTTTAGAGAGAGAAAGGGAGGGAGAAACATTGATGTGATGGCAAAACATCAATTGGCTGCCTCCGGCATGTGCCCCTACCATTTATCAAACCTGGGACCTGGGTCTGTTCCCTGGCTGGGAATTGAACCCGCCACCACCTTTTGATGCACAGAAGATGCTCTAACCAAGCCACATAGGTCAGGGCCCGTGACCTCTTTTAATGACAAAAAGAAGTTTCAGAATCATTAAATGTCTTTCATAGTGAAAGGCAAATTTAACATTTATATAGCATATCTATTTTTTCAGTTGGTTATTTTCAGGATTGCTGTGAAAAGAAGCTGGAACTTTTAGAACATATAGAACATATAATTTGATATGTTTTCTTATGTAAATTTTTTTATATCTTTGAGAAGTAGTGAGTTAATGATTTCATTGATTGAGTATAGCTGTTTGAGAATCTGTTTTGGAATGTTTTCTTGGGATTAGTAAAAATGTGTAATATACTATTTACGACCCCAAATAAAGGTTGCTTAAGGTTTTTATTTAGAATGATGTATCACTGTTGTAGCAGATTTCTTTTGGGAGTTAAAATGTGATTTCAGTACTTTCTAGAATCTGCCTGTTATCATTTGTCTTTGATTCCTAATGTGATTTGAAGTCCTAGTTCTGAAAGGACTACCCACTTTTCTGTTAACTGTGGTCTTAACAATGTGTAGAGTGCTATCTCACTTTTGAGGGATATAAGGGGAAAAGCATAGATAAAACTCAAATGAAATACTATGGCAGAAATGATGTTTTGGCTAATGGGAAATGTGGTATGATAGAGCAGGTATAATAAGAAATCTAGTTAACACAAACACATGGGGCCTTGAGTGTTATATATTAGCATGTAGTATATAAGTCTGTGGACAAATTACTTAAGCTGTTTGTCATGCTTAAGCCTATGTGGCAGGGAATTCAACATGAATAATTGAATGGTGGAAAGAGTTATATACAACCCTGAAAGTAAAAGCACAGTGTGAGATTGGTGTTTTCTAATACAGATTATTTTATTTACACTTCAGTCACACTCTTAGTTTTCAAAACACAGAATGGGATCCCTTGACCTCATTATGCAAATTGAAATACAGTCCTATGCAGTTATAGCCCAGGAGTGCTGAAGGAACTTAAAGATAAAATTTCTGAGAGCTATAGAGAATAAGTATTAAAAGAAGATGAGACTTCATTGTGATTTTAAAAAAGAAAAAAGGAGTGGATTTGAGAAATTAGAAAGTCAGTTGTTGTTTGTCAGCCAAATTGAAGAGCAGATTTTTCAAGTGCATGGTTTAAGAAGCAGTAGGGAAATAACACTGATTTATTAGAATAAATCATGTTAAATACTCTGGATTCTTTTTTGTTATGGTTAGCAAAACTTGTATGGGCATGGTGTACCGTAGTGCAACTCAATTTCATATTAGACAATGAAATGTGAACTAGTTAAAGTAAAAATTAAATGGATTTGTAACTAATCAAATGATAGTAACAAAAGCAAAGTCTTGGGAAAAAATATATATTTTTAATGATTTTAGAGAGAGAAAGGGAAAGAGAGGGAGGGAGAGAGAGACAGAAAAACTTCGATTTGTTGTTCCACTTAATTGTGCATTCATTGGTTGCTTACTGAATGTGTCCCTACCAGAGATCGTACCCGCAACTTGGCATATGAGGATGACGCTCTAACCAACTGAACAACCTGGCCAGGGCCTTGGCTTGGAAATACTCTTGAGGGAGAGTTTATTCTTGAGGGTGTGTCTTTGTCTCTACCCTCAATATAACAGAATCAAGAGAAAAAATAATTTTGAACACTGAGCTGCAAACAAAATCAGATTAACAATACAGTGGGGCCTTGACTTACGAGTTTAATTCGTTCCGTGACGGAGCTCGTAACTCAAATTACTCGTATGTCAAATCAAAAAGTGAACGAGTGAGACACGTGATGCTGGGCTGATGTTGTGGCATTCACTGTGATGTTCGCTGCGCCAACTAGCGGTGGGGTGTCTGAAGCTGGTTCGTAACCCAAATTTTAGCTCGCAACTCAGAGCAAAAAATCGGCCGAGAGACGGCTCGTATCTCGAAAAACTCGTTAGTCGGGACACTCGTAAGTCAAGGCCCCACTGTAGTTATAAAGTTCTGCTTTTAGGTTTAAATACACAAACCGTACAGAAGAAGCAGGTTTAACAGGAAATACTTGACTTGATAGAAGTTCATCTGATCAGATTTTATTTTATTTATTTTTAAAAAATATTTTTATTGATTTCAGAGAAAAAGGGAAGAGGGAAAGAGAGATAGAAACATCAATGATAAGAGAGAATCGTTGATTAGCTGCCTCTTGCACGCCCCCTACTGGGGATTGAGACCGCAACCTAGGCATGTGCTCTTGACCGGAATCAAACCTGGGATCCTTCAGTCCATAGGCTGATGCTCTAGCCATTGAGCCACACTGGTTAGGGCATCTGATCAGATTTTAGAGTTAGGGTAGGGACATGGGTGGGAATGAGGAAGAGGATGGAATTAGTTAGCCATAGCTTAATATGAAATAATCATGTGATGTTGCTGCTAAAAACTTTAACCTAATCTTATACTTAGACATGATAGCTGCTGTCAAATATTTGAAGATCTATCTTGTAAAAGAGAGAATAGAAGAGTTCCCAAAAGGAAGTTTCATGCACTCATTGAATGGGCTGTCTCAGTAGGTGCCTCATCAGCGGTAATAGTAAGGTTGAATGACTATCAGTACTATAAAAAGATTGCAGTATATTGATAGAAGCTTGAATTACATGGACATCTAGGGTCTCTTTCAAGCTTTAAAGTTTGATTCTGTTATTTTTACTTTAATAGAAATTTTTTATCGTTGGACACTTCACAGATTACAATAGGAGAAAGTGATATGGAGGAATGAGCACGAAACTGCTTCCCTCCCCTTTTAGCACCTAACACATTGCACAGAATTGGCTCTCAGTGAATAGTGAATGGACTTATTGTCACTTGGGTTCAGGTTCTAGCTCTCTCACTAACCAGCCATGTGAATTTGAGCAGTTCATTTAATCTTTATATCTGTAGTAATTAAGAGTTGGAGTAGATGACTTTATGTCTTCTACCTCCAGCCTTCTATGTGGCAGATTTGCTTGCTCTCTTTATTTGAAGCAGTTCTGAGATTTAGGAGTTTTACCTGGTAAAGAAGATAATTTGCAAATAAAAAAAAAAGAAGATAATTTGCAGAATTCTTAAAGTCAACTGTGATGTTTTGGAAACTTTTTTTTTTAAGGTTTTGTGACTTTAATTGAGGGTGGTACTTTTATGATTCAGAATTTTTCTGCTGTTTCAACTTTGAAGATGATACAGAAATGACTACAGGAAGCCCTTTTGAAACAAAATAGAATATTTTCTAGAATTTAATATTTAGATTTTTAAATCATTTGAGATCATAAAAATTACTGAGGCAATTTGGATTTTAGGGCTGGCTAAAGTCTATAATTGTTATAAACATAATGTCCTTAAATTTCACAGTTTTTAAAGTTATAGAAATGATTAGTTTACTAATGTTAAAAGTACTGGGAAATAAAATGGTATGTTTCTCATTACTTTTTATACTCCCTATTCATATCTAATTAATACCTATTAGAAGCTTTTATGGTTGATACTAAAGCTAATTCAAATATATTTTTCCCCCAGGTTATAAAATTAAAATAAATTTAATAATAACTAATATAATCCCATTTTTGTGATGTTACACAGTTCATAGTTCTTTCAGACATATCATTTAATCTGCAATTACTAGTAAAGTAATTAGTGCAGGATTTATATTCTCATTTTTATAGGTAAGAAAATAAGCCTTTAAAGGTTAAGCAACCTTAGATCACAGAGCAGCTTGTCATTAAGACCTGGAATTAGCTCTTCTATCAGTCACTACCCTTTTCTTCTGCATTATATTGCCTCTATCTAGCACCTGTATATTACTAATTGATTAAATTATACTACGTTAAATTGTTTCTTGATACTTCACAGCTGGCAGACACACCAAAATCTGAAAGATATGAGCATGTTCTGGAGGCATTAAATGATTACAAGACCATGTAAGTTGATTTATTTTATGTTTCCCTATGAGGGAGACATTTATTCAGTATAAGGAATAATGGCATTGTTTAAGAATTGTGGGATTTGTGTATAGAACTAGTACATACAGTTTAAAAATTTCTAATGTCCTATTCTCTCTTAGTTAGAGTAGTACATTGATTCTCAAGGATTGGAGAAGGGAAGAGCAATCCTATAGGAATGGGGAATGGGAGGTGGCATATGAGTATCTCAGGGGAATTTGGCCTGGTCGATTTGTGCAACCAGTAATGATTTGTTTTTATAATGCAATCTACCTAAAGTAAAATAAAATCTTGTTAGCTGGTGGGAATTTGCATAAGGTAGGGGAATATATTGTAGAGAATGTGGGTTTTTAAATGAGGTCTTTTATGGTATTGAGATTAGTTATTGCCTCAGTTATAGAAAAGTAGTATCAGTGGTCTAATTGATTTCAGAGAGAGAGAGAGAGAGATAGAAGCATCAATGATGAGAGAGAATTATTGATCAGCTGCCTCCTGCACACCCTGTATTGGGGATCGAGCCACAACCTGAGCATGTGCCCTGACCGGAATCAAACCATGACCTCCTGGTTCATAGGTCAATGTTCAACACTGAGCCATGCTAGTCGGGCAGTGGCCTAAGTTTTTTATAATTAAGTGATATTGCTTGATATTTTTTATCTAATCTTTTTAAAAAACCCAACATATCTATATTTCTTTAAAATATTTTCAAAATACATAGAAATAATTTTTTAAATGTATATGCTAGCTCCAACTATTGAATTACATTACAAAATTTTTATAACAAGTTTGCTGTTTTTATACTTGATAGCATTTCCTCATTTAAAAAAAATGTTATAATTACTAGTAGCTAGATCTTTAGGCCAGCTCAAAAAGCCATAAAGTACATGGGCAGTTATTGTGTTGGTAAAAATACTTTATGGGACAGGGAATTCTGTAATCCAGTTTAGGGTGCCAGAAATACATGTGTTCCTATTGTAATAGAAATGGGAGCTTCTCTTTTTCAATCCTACATGAAAGTGGAAGAATAGTCCAAGCATTTGGTAGTGGTTCTTGTTGCTAGGCAGGCAGAGCTAAGATAGATTGGGGTGTTTTGGAATAAGTACCTTAAAGGCTCTTACTTTTCAGAGCATATTATTCAGAGACCCAAGCCCACACTGAAATAACATTTCTCTGCTCCAGGTTATTTCTAATTTCAGATCTGACACACACGCTATCCTTTGTATTTTCTTAGACTGTCTTTAGCAATGCTGTTACCTACTACTTCCCGACCAGAGTGTCTCGTAGATACACTCTCACGTGAAATTCTTCTTGTCCCACACCTTTTTTTGAGATATTTTTTAACAGATGACACTAAAATATGGAAAAACATACTAGACTAAGAAGACTCCACTCTATACTCTGCTTTCTTCTAAAAAGTTAGATGCCATGTTTCAAAAAGAAAGGTGGACATGTGCACATCTCTCATCCTTCGGATGCTATCCTCCCTCCCAATATTTCCATCATAACTTACTGTGGACTGGCTCTGGGGCAGATAAGAATCAAAGAAAGCAAGGGAAAAGGTAGTTTTTGTAGTATTGGGTGGACTTTCATGTATGAAGACTTTATATCTGAAAGTTGAGTTAGGGTCTGCCATGTATATTGTTCAGTTTTTAAATCTTTAGTTAATTTTTTTAAAAATTTAGGTTTATGTCTGGGAAAGAAATAAAGAAGAAGAAGCATTTGTTTGGGTTGCGAATTCGTGTTCCTCCTGTGCCACCAAATGTGGCGTTCAAAGCAGAGAAAGAACCTGAAGGAACATCCCATGAATTTAAAATTAAAGGCAGAAAGGCATCCAAACCTATGTCTGATTCAAGGTAAAAGTTGATCTGTGGCTTAGTTTTTTCTCTTTAGCTTATTTGTAACTAAAAATGTGTGTTGTTTGGTCTCATTAGTATATTTGAAAGTACAAGTGGTAGTTACCCTGATTTGTTTTACTGTGTATAATTTTTTGCTTAGATAAGGTACAAAGAGTTAATACTAGATGTTTTTTCATTTATTTCAGATTTTAGGTTTTCCAGGAATAAGCACTATTGACTTGGTTAGCAAACAATTGAAGTGCTGGCCTGTTTATTTATTTTTTATTTTTCATTTATTCATTAATTCCATTTAGCATCTTACTAAGTGTGGGGATATAATAACAAACAGGACAGACTTCCTTTCTGCCCTGATGGGGTTTACATTATGGTGAGGAAGAAATGTGATAAAAGTAAAATAATTATAGTTCATGCTAGTGCCATTTAGGAAATAACACACAGATTTAGACTGTACTGGGATGGATTGGGTCAACCTAAGGAGGAGGTTTAAGGAAGGCCTATTTAAGTTGAAACTTAAAGAATAAAAATGACCTAATAATTTGAAGAACAAAGGGATGAATACTCCAGGTAGAAATAACAAGTGTGAAAACTGTGAGGCATGTTCTAGGAACTCCCAGAAGGATTTTGGGGTAAGAATGAGGGGTAGAGAGTAGCTTCAAAATGTTGAGAAGGTTGAGTAGGGCATGATCATATAGAATCTTGTAGGTTTCATAAGGACTTTGGGTTTTCTATGAATAATGGGGAACTGTTTAAAGATGTAAGTAGATTGGACTATCTTTTGAAAGTACCTCTTTGGATGCTGTGTGGAGAATGGATAGGTATAGAGGTAAGAATAGAAGCAAGAGAAAATGAAATTAAGACTCTTGAAGTTTTCTAGGTAAGAGATAGATGATGCCTGTTTGTATAGTAAACAGTCTAATGGAGAGAGAAAATAGATTCAGGAGAACTATTGGAAGAATTTATTGGCTATGTAAATGAATTAAATTTATGAAAGAAAGGGAGGAATGAAGTTTAACAAATGCCCAGATTTCTGGCTTGAGCAACGGGTGGGTGGTGGTATCTGTTTCCAAGATCTGAAAGAACAGAATTTGGCAAGGTGAATGAAGCATTCTTCTGTTTCATACTCATTGATTTTGAGATAACTAAGTGATGGTGATGATGTTAGATATAGGCAGTTGGGTGCTCAGGAGAGGTCAGGGCACATAATAAAAATTTGGAAGCCATGAGAATGAATGAAATTCCCTAGGGAGCAAGAGGAAAGAAGAGAATATGGCCTAGAACAATGCTCTGATACTATTTAGAGATTTGGGAAGAGGTGAAATAAATGAAGAACACAAAAAGGGATGATCAGTGAAATAGGAAATCAGAAAAGTTTAGTGTCACGAAAACCAAAGAAGGGTACTGTTTCAAGAAAGATGAATGCATTAAATAGTATTGAGTGTTTTTAAGAGCTGGGTTAAGATGAGAGAAAAATGTTTGTTGGATAAGATAGCATTCTTTTATTAGTGACCTTGACAAAACCAATTTTTTTTTGAGAGGTAAAGATAGAAGTCAAATTGAAGTGTGTTAAAATGTGATTGAATCTGGCACTGTCCAATTGACATGTCAAAAGTGGGGTTTTTCTGCAAATAAGAAACATAGGGAGATTCAAAATAATGATGATGATAATAATAACAAAGGAAATAATCTTTAAGAATTCTGAATGAAAAGGGAGAAAGTGGAAAGGGTATGTGTCCTCAACTCTTAGAAGTAGTTTTACTGTGAAGGGAAATAGATAATGGAATGGAAGCTGAAGAGGAGGGAGTAATCAAGTGATGGTTTTTTAATAGATAGAAGATAATTGGAACCTGTTTTCGTGTGCTAGTAGGAATGATCCAGTGGAGAAGAGATTGGTATAGGAGATAGGGGAGGTAATTAAAGATATTGTAAAGTCTTTGAGAAGCCAAAAGGAAAGGGATTTTAGAGTCCAAATGTGGGAGTAGCCTTTGGTAGGAGAACTTAACATCTTTCTGTTGAAATGAAGTGAAAAAAGAGAAGATAGGTACAGATGCTGGTTTTATTGTAGATTTGCCATTTGGAAGATGACTAAAGTTATTGACAGATAGCTTCTATTTTCTCAGTGAAGTAATAAGGCAAAGATAGCTGAGAGAGACATTTAAGGAGCAAATAAAAGTATGAGGTAGTCATTTTGGAGAGTGAGAAAATGTAATTCCAGAGGGTTGGCAGTGCTTCATATCTATTTGAGTTTGTAATAAAGTAGATGCTACTTCAGGGTTGTTGTTGTGGTTTTTTTTTTTTGAAGGAAAGAATACTATCACTTACAAATTTTATTATTAATCCTTTGCTAGCAATTGCCCATATGATGAATTAGAAAAAGGTTTGCACAAACTTTCTCATTCCTATTATGATTTTGATAGGACACTCTATCTGTGGTAGTTATCAGATTTTCATTTGATGCTACTTGGTAGTGGTTCAACGTTCTTTAAAGGCATTTTTAGTTACTTCTGGGCCCTACGTATGAAGTGTGGTCCTTTTAATGTGAGAGTACTTTCCTTAGTCAGGGGTCGGTCCTTAAGAAATTTTCTGTTGATCATCTTCAAAAAAGAAAGTGTGTGCCCTATCCATCTTAGCCTTGAGACTTTTGATTGCAGTTATGTTCCTCTAGCTTCCTTACTTGTACTTCCACCTTTATTCTCCAATCTTAATTTGGTGTCTGGAGAGGTATTCTTTCCTACTTTTCTCCATTCACCTCTTTCCATCTGTATCTATAGTATTGTTCATTTTTTTGTTGTTGTTTTTAATTGAATTTTCCTGGATAACTTTCTTATAACACTTAACCCATTTAATTAGCTTGCTTGTATGTACATTTGTCACTTTCTAACTATTTTGTTAACCCATTAGCACCGAGAACATCTCGGTATTCCTATTATGTAATATCCCATTTATATGGTAGATAATGTTGAATAAGTGAAATAGATGTTTTGTATATTGATAGTTGCCCTTTTCTTCTTCCCTTGTATTAATTAGAGGTGTCCTTAACTATTGCTTTTTTCCTTGCTATTTGCCTTTATGTCTCAAAAATGGTTTTCTAGAGCTTTCTAATTTTGCCCTTTGAATGACTCATTCACTTTACCCTCTCCCACCGTGGGCTTCATTTTCTTTCTGATTATCATCATTGAAGAATGAATAGGTATATATAAAATTTAGGTATATACATCTAAAGGTAACCTCTATTTATAATTAGTATATTTTAACATAGTTACTTCCTGGCTCTGTGGGTTTAACTACGGAATTCCTAATTACTTTTAGTAATAAATCCTTGAAACATCCCCCAGGTACCCACCTACTAGTAACAACCTAACCTATATAATGGAACTTTCAGGAGTTTTGAACTTTTCCATTTGAAATAGCTGTCTGTTTCTTCATTTTAAAAAAATTTTTTTAGGTAGTATGTATTTTTCACAAGCGTATTAAAGAGAATTTTCTTAAACCTTTCATATGTGAATATCTCTTAAGTCAATAAATACTTATTTAAATTAGAAAGTATTATTTGTGCATTTGGCCAAACTTATAGATTCAACTTATATTTATTTTGTTTTTATATTATCATTAATATAAAAATAAAATAAGCATAACCTAATTATTACATAGAGATATGACAGTGTATATTGTCCATTGTTTTTGTTGTTATTGTTCTCTTTATGCAGAGATTAAATACATAATGATTTTATTTTTCAGGGAAGTAAGCAATGGCATAGAAAAAAAAGGAAAGAAAAAATCTGTAGGTCGTCCACCTGGTCCATATACAAGAAAAATGATTCAGAAAACTGCTGAGCCGTCTTTGGTAAGAGAATAATATGTTTGTATATGTTCTCAGAGAGGAAAGGTGCTTGAAATGGCTGAGAAACTAGTATCTTTTCAGCTTACTTTAGAATCATGCTTTTTAAATATATATATTTTTGTATTTTCCAGGATAAGGAATCAATTTCAGAAAATCCTACCTTGGATTTACCTTGTTCTATAGGGTAAATAGAAAGTTACTTTCTCCTATCCTAAGAACTTTCTTTTGGGGGGGAATTAGTATTTCTATTGTTATGTAATATAGTCGTTTTACCATTTAAATTCTTTTGTCTCAGGAGAACTGAGGGATCTGCACATTCATCTAATACCTCAGATGTGGAATTCACGGGTGCTTCCAGTGCAAAAGAAACTACCTCGTCTAGCATTGCCAGGCATTATGGGTAGATATTTTATGTTCTTATTCTTTGTTAATTTTCCTGTAGTCTCTTTTTCTTTGTGAAGTGATGATTAACGACATATTTTCCAATTGAAAGTGATACAAGTATGTTTTTCACCTTTTGAGAAGCAACCAATATGTCGATGCTTTAGGTTGTTAATATTCATTTGAATAATTTTGCTTTTTAGAGCACAAACATTCAAATTTTTTAGAAAATTTGCTGTGTGCACTGAGAAAAGAGGCACACAAATGTTTATAGTCTGTGCTCTTTTCTGTGAGACTTTTTTATGCTTTTCTTTTAAAATATTTTTTTAATATATTTTTATTGACTTTTTTTTTTTGAAGAGAGAGAAAGGAAGGGAGAAGGAAAGAGAGAAGCATTGATTTGCTGCCTCTTACAGGCCCCCTACTGGGGATAGAGCCTGAAACATAAGTTCTTTTGTTAGTAAAAGGATTTTTAAACTCAGGATTTTTATAAATAGCAGATTTCTTTAATGTTTTGCATAACCTAAACTCTTCAGAAGAAAAACTTTTCGCTCTCTCTGCTTCCTGTCACTGCGTCGGCAAGGTGGGGGAGCCGAGCTAGCTCGAATAAAGACTCTTATGCTTTTGCATCGGACTGGCTGGCTCCCTGATGTGGTTTCTTGGGGATCCTGAAATCTGGGCATAACAAAAACAAAACGGGAACAAATACAATATTTGTATTTGGATGTGGCCCGCGGGCCGTAGTTTGAGGACCCCTGTCTTAGAGTTTGCAAGACCGCCATGCACACCTTCCCTGAGCTTGTCAGAAACAGCTGCAATCTGCTCATCTCCCAAATGAGGATAATCACCTCTACCCTTCGTCCCTCATGGACTGCTGTGATGATTGAATGAGATAATGGACGGGAAATAATTTCGCAAAGGAGAGGGCACAACAAATGGCACTGGGGCGCAGACCACAAATTCCCTCATTGGTATTGTTATCGTGTTAATTTGACTGTTAATTATTCTATGTCCACCTTTGTAAAAGAAGCATGTGTCCATCATTTTACTTTTTAACCAATCTCAGAGGTCTCCCTGTTTTCCTTTCTCCCACCTCCATAATCTATCACCAATGGATTTCACCTATGTCTCCTCCTTTGATGGTAATTTATAAAAACAGATGGAAAAAACCACCATTCTCTGGAGCACTATCTCAATATGTTGAGATTCTGCTTCCTGGCAATTGTCAACAGTTTGGCTCAAATAAACTCACAAAAATTATTTAAAAAAAAAAAAAAAAAAAAAAAGAAGAAAAACTTTTCCATAAAGTATGACTCATCAGTTATGAAAAGTTTTGTTTACTTGGGGTCAGAGTTTCGAGCTTCCAAGTTTTATACTTCTCTTTGTTTCATTTTTGTTCACAATTAAAAAACTCGTGTAAATTATATAATATTCTAAGTATTTGAAGGCTTAAAATGTAACATTTTTAAATGAATCATGAACAATTAGGTAACCTTTTTTTTGGCTTCTTATCAAGCATTGTGCTAAGCTTTTTACATATATTATCTTCTTTAATTCTTAAAATAGTCTTTTGAGTTGTAGGTCCTGTTATTTCCATTTTACAGATAAGGAAACTGAGACTTAGAGGGTTTTAAGTAACAAGTCCAAGATAGCATGTTTAGCAAGTATAACAGAGCTAGTATGTTAACTGTAGTGTGATGATAAAGTCTTTGAATTTAGCAGTTGTGCCCTATTCTCCCTTTGATATAAGTTCATAAAAATCATTAAATTTTTGAGCAGAAAAGGACCTCAAAGATGATCTAGTTCAACTCCTTCACTTAATCTTTTCTCTTAAGAGAACACAGAAGATAAGAGATTTGAATTTGGCCAATATCACAAGAGCTGTACTCAGGATTGCCTGACTTCTAGTTTATGCTTATTCCAGTTCATTTCCTTACTTTACTAGGCTTAGAACTGGTAATAAGACATGCTTTATTCTAGTTTTACCATCTGTTTAAGCACATGAAACAGTGTCTTGTACATATTGTATATTTGCTGCATTGAAAGAATGAACTGGCTTTCTGGGGGGTGGGGGATGTTAATGATAAGAGTGTTGACAAAACCTGACTTACTAATAGGTCCTCTTGGTAAGAATTTGACTCGGCCTCGTAATCCAAAAATTTCCTTTGATTCTTTTAAGCTTAATAGATCATAGTTAAGGAAGAAAAGCTCTTCAAAAGTCAGCCCCAAGAAGGTGATGGAATCTAATGAAGGCGAGTGATGATCCATTTATATAGCATTTATTGTTTTGGCAGGATATATACTATAACAGAGTGATAGAAAAAAATAATCAGAAAAAACATATAGTATGGGCAGAGGATACTTTATAAACGTAGTGGATAATTATGGTCTTTTTTTCTTCCATAGTTTATCTGACTCCAGAAAAAGAACTCGTACAGGAAGATCTTGGCCTGCTGCGATCCCTCATTTACGGAGGCGGAGGGGTCGTCTTCCAAGAAGAGCACTCCAGACTCAGAACTCAGAAATTGTAAAAGACGATGAAGGCAAAGAGGATTACCAATTTGATGAACTCAACACAGAGATTTTGAATAACTTAGCAGATCAGGAGTTACAACTCACTCATCTAAAAAACTCCATTACCAGTTATTTTGGTGCTGCAGGTAGAATAGCATGTGGTGAAAAATACCGAGTGTTGGCTCGTCGGGTGACACTTGATGGAAAGGTGCAGTATCTTGTGGAATGGGAAGGAGCAACTGCATCCTGACTGTAGGACTGAACATTATGTTCACTGCACTCTCATTTTCTATAGGTACAGTTCAAAGCCCTAAAGGAGTCTGGCTTTTACTATCTTTCTTAAAAAAAATGTCAAAAAATTTCACAAAACAAGATGATACTAGCCTTAATGTGTATCTGTCAATGTTATGGATATTGTCATAAAAAGATATCTTTTAAAAATCAAACAGAGACTTAATTTTTTAAATCTTAAGATTTGTAGAATGTTTCTAGGATAGGATATTAAAAATGATTCAAACCCATGCATGGTGTTAGATAATTTTTCTAATTATTCCATTGAGTCAGTTTTTGTGATGAGTGGTTATCAGAGCAAACAGATTCTGTAGTTAGATAGCACAAGTATTTGAAAAAATTGTCTGTTTTGTTACCAAAATGTTGGAAAAAATTTATTTCAATATCTTTTAGATTTCATAAAGTGCAGTGTATATAATGCCTACTAAAAGACTGTAAAATATTGAAATTTTCTTTCAAGCAAAGTGTAAAAATATATATTGAGCCTGTAAATTGCTCTGTGACTAGACTTCATTGTCGTCTTAATATATTCTTTGCATGTGCATATATATATATACACACAGTTGTGTATGTATATGTGTGTGATTATGTGACCTATGCAATACAAATTATGGGAATGGGCAGCTTTGGAGTATATATCCCATAATTCTTTTTTCAGGAATAGTTGCAGTATTTACACAGCAGCATTTCTTCTCAGGCTTTTATTGGGTGCTGTTGCTTGCTATGTATGAAGAGAAATGTGTCAAACAAGTTTAGTGTGCTCTGAAGAAGGGTGTGGACAACATTGTTCATGGGCTTTTAGAATGCTTTTCTCTTTCAGTCCTTGTAACTCAGCTGTTCAGTACCTAAAACAAATTCAAATAATATGAACATTATCTCCTACTAGAAGTAACGTTTTCAAGTTTTCACGGCACATTTTGATTGTAAATGTCTCTCAGTTTTAACAGTAAGTCTATAGGAGTCCTGTGAAGATTCCTGAAATGTCTGTAGTAACTGTTAGTCATGTTGAATAAGTGTAGTATGAACAAAATATTTTATTGCACAGGGTTAACAAACAGTACGTTGCCTGCCACGGCTAGTGCTGTTTTTTTACAACATTACCTCTTGTTTTTATAAAATGTACCAAGATTTAAATTGATAATTTTATTTTACATGTAAAAAGAAACAATTTCTTTTATCACCAGTGTTAGAGTTGTCTTCTGTTTATTTTTGTTTTGTTTGTTTGTTCTTTTTTAGCCAAAGAGTAAACAGAAAAATATTCTTATTTTGGTGGCTATTCATTTTATTCTTAAAAGTGATTGGTGGATTAGCCTAAAAATTGGGGAATTTGCTGCCAAAATGAAAAATACGTAAAGCGTAGTGATTACAGAGCGGTAAAAATGTGGGTTAGTACTTATTTATTCCATTGATTGATTATTTGACTGTTTATAATGAAAGTTGCTTTATTTCTTTAAACATCTTCAAAAGATGACCTTTTCTTATCATACTATAGCCAAAAGAAGCAGAGAACATTGTTGTCCTGCATTTGGTTCCTGGTTGGCCAGGTATAAATGAGCTTTACAAAAGTGTGAATTAAAACTGTCATTTCTGTTTACCTCCACCAAAACTTGATTTCCCCCTAGCTATTAATTTAAAGTTGCCTTTCCTGCACTGCAATATTTTGAATAACACAGAGTTTGTGTTGATTTTGAATGTTTGTTTATATCTAGGGGTAATGGAAAATGTAAATCCCGTGTAACCTTACTCACTCCACCTGTATCATATTATTTCATTTTCCCCAAAGTCCTTTAATTCTAACTGAACACCAGCAGTATTTTTAGAAACTCTTTGGCATACTTGGAAGATGATTTATTAAGCTGAACTGTCTTTAGACGTAATTATTGTGAATGTCTGTTTTATTTTATCATGGTGGTTCACATGGCTCTGATGTTCAGTTTGTATTTTTGGAATTGCTTTACGTAGAATTAAAACAGACCAACATTAAATGTGTGTATTTTTTAAATAGCTAATGAGTTTTGCTTCTGTATTTGCTTAAAAATACACACTGGTGCAATAAATGACTACTTTTATTTAGCTCAGGGAGCTAAGGATTTTCTAATTCCATTGTAAATATATATGTTCACTTGAATCAGTCTTTATAAAACTTCGCTTTCATTTTTCTCTTGCCCCCAAATAATAATTATTGCATGTTCATCTTAAACGATCCTAAAAAACCTACCTGTTAAGCCAGTTTGTATTCTTTATATTTGAAAGACAGTATACCTCCCTCTCTCTACCCTGTCCCCAAATTAAAAAAAAAAATTCAGACTTTCAACTATGTTTTTTTCTTACTTACAAAGAAGGTGTCAGGGTTCATATAAAAGGATTTTTTGTTTTTTTCCTAGAAAGCTTTGTCCCTACCTAGGCTACAGAAAGAAAAGATGTACAATATATCATATATATTATCAATAATATATTGATATATAAATATATCAATAATAATATCATACTCATTTAATTCTTTTGTTTCAAACAAATACATTTTTATAAATACCCTTGTAATAAATAGTAAATATTGGTTCTTAGGCTTTTAGGTGATCAAACAAAATCACAACATGAACTATCAGAGGTATTTTAGAAATTCTAATGTAGGTGTAATGAAGTCAGTTCTTGCTAGGTATATTTTATTACTAAATGTTCAATAGCAGTGTGAATGTTCACGGATATGTGAGTTGATGGGGGTACCTCTCCTTTTTTATTTTGCAAGGTATGTCGAACTAGGCATGTTTGGTTTCTATTGTGTATACAGAAGATTTCTATTATGTGTTGGGGACTGTAACTAATTCTGGTTTTTTGGGGGCTACTTGATTTTCTGCTAGGTACTAATAAGTTTTTATTGGAACATAATCTGACTTGCATTGTTATAGCAGATTGTTTTATAATGTGGTTCTAGAGGTTTTTGAATGAGGATGTGATGGCAAAGGAAGATGTGTGTGCAACTTTGGGAAATAGAAAAGAAGCCTTCTTTTATGGGGATGTTTTCCTCTTTAATGATATTTGAGGATCTCTATGAATACACACTCCCCCAAATCTCCTTTTGTTTCTTCTGTGGCAGTTAATCAATCATGTGCTTTCCTCAGGAAAATAAAAACTTGACAGTTAAATGTAAAGTGAGACTTTCATCTGATCATGGATTCTTTTCTAATAGTAGTTAAGAAACCAGATGTCTGACTGAGCAATTTGGAGATTGGCGAAGCTGTGAAAGCAATCTGGCTCTCTGAATAACCAATAGATAGGAGCAAGTACAGCACAATATTTATCTTAATATCAAAGTGTCTTGGAGAAATAACTAGATTAATATATTTTGCTGACTTTATATTTGAAATTCGAATAAGACTGCAAATGAACTGGCTCACTTTTTTCCCCTCTCCCTCCCACTCCCTTTTATCCAACAATATCCCTCTTTGCTTGCTCCCCTTGGAGATGATGAGTATTGAAGCTGGATGTAACAACTCCTCACTTTTACAGCATCTTCAAGGAGTGTGATATCTCACTCAGAAAAATTTTCCATTGGATTTAAGCAAGCAAACAAATGAACAAAACCTCAAAAAATGATAAAATGTACATATTGGATAAAACAAAAATGTATTTTGTCATTATCATTAGTCTAATTTCTGTTCCTTTAGTATTCGATCCTTTTTTTCTTATTTAACTCTATAACATGCTTTCCCAATGAGTATAATATAGTCCCTAAACTGGCACAAATTGGTTCATGGGGTGCGGGGGGGGGGGCAAGAAAATCTTAGTAAATGGTTTGTGACCCTCCAAAGTTTAACTTTACCCAACAAAAATGTTATTCCTTAATATTTAATTGCCTTCGTGTTTGTGGGGTTTTTAAATTAGAAAGCCTTTTTTTAATATCTTCCTGGATCATTGGTCAACCAGAATGGCCAAGGATTATCTGGCCCAATTAGGAAACATGAGTTGGTTTGAGCTTAATGTAAGTACGGTATTCATAGAGAAAGTATACTAATATTTATTATGGACAAAATAAAAAATAAAGCAAGTAGATTCCCTAAAGTAAATTAGATTTAAAAGCAGTAGAAGAAATGGTAAATTTTAGAGCACCCTAAAAAAACATAGTATACGTTGGGCCTATATTGTCCTGGACGCATTGTTTATTTTTTAAGTAATTTTTCATGTTTTAATTATAATTGACATACAAAATTATATTAGTTTCAGGCTAGTGATCAGGCATTTATATAACTTATGAAGTGATCAATGATAAATCTAGTACCCATCTGACACCATACATAATAATTATAATATTACTGATTATATTCCCTGTTCTATATTTTACATCCCCATGACTTTTCTTATAACTACCAATTTGTAATTCTTAATACCTTCCCCCTTTCTTCCCCTTCCCCTACCGACCTTCCATCTGGAAGCCATCATAATGTTCTATTAGTTTTTCTGCTTTGTTTATTTTGTTTTTAGATTCCACATATAAGTGAAATCATATGGTACGATTGACTTAGTTTACTCTGTCTGACTTAGTTTACTTAGCATAATACCCAATAGGCCCATCCGTGGGGTTACAGATCTTACAGCTGAGTACTACTAGGTGGTATATACGTACCACTTTTTTATCTATTCATCTGTTGATGGACACTTAGGTTATTTCCATATCTTGGCTATGGTAAATTTTGCTGCAGTTTTTTTTAAAAAATATATTTTACTGATTATTTTAAGAGAGGAAGAGGGAAAGGGATAGAGAGTTAGAAACATTGATGAGAGAGAAATATCGATCAGCTGCCTCTTGCACACCTCCTACTGGGGATATGCCCTCAACCAAGGTACAAGCCCTTGACTGGAATCCAACCTGGGACCTTTCAGTCCTCAGGCCTATGCTCTATCCACTGAGCCAAACCGATTAGGGCCCAGTTTTTTTGTTTTGTTTTGTTTTTTTCTTTCATGAACTATTTTTTTCCATCCCTTTACTTTCAGCCTGTGTGTCCTTTGATTTGAAGGAGTCTCTGGCAGGCAGCATATATAAGGGTCTTGTCTTATCGGTTCAACCAAACTGTCTTTTGATTGGAGCATTTAACCATTTATATTTAAAAATGTTGATAAAGATGTAGTTATTGCCATTTTATTCATATTTTTGATCCTTTTTTTTCTTCTTGAATTCCCTTTAACATTTCTTATATTGGTTTGATGGTTTCATTGAATTTCTTGAGTATCACAAGAGCAGCACTGACATTGAGTTCATAGAAGACACAAAATGTGTGCAAGATCAGTGCTATGAAACTGGCAAATGGCTAGCTATGTTTTGGAGGACTTTGTTCAATGTTGAAGTCATATTATCAGGTGGCCTGTGCATGTTTATTGGCTTCCATTGAACTCCCTTGAGATGTTTATGTTTGATCCTCAGTGCTTTTGTTTGTGACTTGGGCTTGGAGAATTAAATAAAATTGAGTTTATATTTTGTTATTTAGTTCAGCCAAGGTTATTCAACCCATCATTGATTATGTCAAGTCTGAAAAGAAAAAATGTTGACAGTATTTGAATGAATGTCTAACAGATAGTTAAAAGTCATTTTTTCATATTAAGAAGATAAAATTAAGCTCACTAAAATTTTTTATAAGAAATTAAGTTTTTAAAATGTTTTACTTTTGCTGGAGAAATACCATTTTTTGAATGATTTTTAGAAATTACATTGGTATGTTTTTATATAAATTGATAATTTGCATATGTAATCTTAGATACATTACCATTTATATAAGTAAGTCAATTACATTAAAATATATTCAAAATTAAGTTGGAAATTGAAGTTAAATGCTAATAGCAGTATGCAATATTAATAATATGTCTTAGTGAAGGATTATAATTAGTGTTTTAAATAATTATTAATCTCAGACATATTTTACCTTTAATACAGAATTTCCTATATAGAATTAGTCGAATATAAGATTTTCCTATGCAAAATTTGAGACAAAAACAAGAATTTGTGAAAATTTCTGTCCCTTTTGAAAATATCCATGAAGTTAAACTTTTCCTTGAGGAGACATGGAAGTTTTAGGAAATGAAGCTCGTTGGAGAGAGTTTTGATAGGAAAAGCCATTGACTTATCTAAGACTTAGGAGTTTGCTCATGCCATCTGTATATTATGGGAAAGAGAAGATAGTATTTTGTCTAGTATGGATTTGTCATATAAGAATATTATCATTTACAGAATAGCATATTGACATGGTTTTATTACATGTATTTAATAGTTATAAACATAGCCTAAAAGGAGATGTGTGTGTCAATGAGAGCAATATTCAATGCTAATTACCATGACCATTTAGATTAAATGAACATAAGAATTGATAATATTAATTTAATTTTTAGTACTTTAAGTACTGAAATTGAGTGACTGCAATTAAATTTAAAATGTCAAGCCTCAGAGGATCTTAATTTCTAAGAAAATAGTTTTACCAAATTTATATAATAATGTTTGATCTTAGCTAAATAATTCAGGGAAATGTGTAAAATTAAGTTACCTGAGCTGGTTATTGCATGTATGTGGAAGGTATAATTAAAAATGTTTCAATAAGGTCAAACTCTTGATATTTTTTGAAATAATTTTTAAAATATTTTAAAATTAAATTTGTACTTTTATTAAAAAGTAGTACTTAACATAAAGACTCATGTGCTTGAAAATGTAATGTATATTTATTTGTGGGCCCCTTCTAGAGAAAATATGTATGTTGTCAGCCATATTACAGTCAAATCTTATTTGGTAATTGAAGATACCAGTGTTATAGATAAGCAAAATTAACAAAATATACAATCATTTATATTTTTGCAATTAGAGGGATTTATTATTTGTTTCCACTCATTGAAATTATTTGTGTGTCCCTTAAGCATACTCTCACTTAAAAAAGCAAAACTTGTGGCTCAGTGATTGAGCATCAGCCTATGAAACTGGAGGTCACAATTCAATTCCCAGTTAGAGCACATGCCCAGGTTGCAAGTTCGACCCCCCAGTGGGGGGCATGCAGGAGGCAGCTGATCAATGATTCTCTCTCATCATTGTGTTTCTAGCTCTCCCTACCTCTCTGAAATCAATAAATATATTTTTTTAAAAAAGCAAAACTTAAATAACTTAGAAACATGGTCTAAGGGTTACACATGGTCTAAGGGTTAAAGGGGAGCACTGGATTAAATCCTTTATAGAGAATAAACAAAATATTGACCCTTACCTAATATCAAATTACATTGATAATACAAACCTCCATTAAAAATAACATTAAGATTTATATTGTAATGAAATACCAATAAAGTAGTACTTCATCTGTTCACCATTATTACTCTCTTTAAAAATAGCTTGAATTTTTAAAATTATAGTATATATGAGTATAACTTTGGTTTTACAACTTTTAAAACTGTATACTTTGAAAATAAAACATTTTATATTTAGAGGTTGCACTGAATTCAGTTTAACATAAGCCACTGCTTACCTATAAACAAAGTCTACTTAATATAAGTTTAAGTAAAATATGGTTTTAGGTACTAAAAACAAATTTGTTTATTTCTTAACCTTATTTTTGCTCTTATTTGTGAAGATAAGAAATTTATTTTTCTGAATTTTTCAAAGGTATACTGTTTAACTATTTGTATTGGTTACCTAGGGCTACCATAAAAAGCCACCACATACTGGTATGGTAGTTAGTGGCATAAAACAACAGCAGTTCATCACTTAGTTCTAGAGGCCAGAAGTATGATATCAAGGTGATTGCAAGGTTGGTTGCTTCTGGAGGCTCTGAGAGAGAATCCATTCATGCCTCTCTTTTAGCTTCTGGTAGCAGCCAGCAATCCTTGGTTTTCCTTGGATTAGCATTACTCCATTTTCTTTCTTCTTTTTTTAATTGATTTGAAAGAGGAGGGGAAAGTAGAGAGAAACATGGATCAGTTGCCTCCTGTATATGCCCGGACAGGGATCAAACCCGTAACCTAGGTATGTGCCCTGACCTGGAATTAAACCCACAATCTTTTGGTATACAGGATGATGCTCAACCAACCGAGCTACCCAGCCAGGGCTAGCATGACTCCATTTTCTGCCTCCAATTCATACATCTTTACTCTGTGTTAAATCTCCCTCTCCTTTCTTTTATATAGATACCAGTCATTGGATTAAGGGCCTACCCTAAGTCCAAGATGATCTTGCTTCAAGACCATTAATCATATCTGCAAATATTGTATTTCTAATAAGCTCCATTCTTAAGATAGGCATATCTGTCCTAGCCGGTTGGCTCAGAGGATAGAGTGTTGGCCTGTGGACCAAAGGGTTCCAGGTTTGATTCCAGTCAAGGGCACATACCTCGGGGCATGTAACTCGGTTGCAGGCTCCTCCAATGTTTCTCTTTGTTTTCCCTCTCCCACTCTCTAAAATAAATGGAAAAATATCCTTGGGTGAGGATTAAAAAGAAGATAGGCATATCTTTTTGGGGGGGACACAATTTAATCCACTTTAGTATTACAGGATTTTTTTTTTGTATGCTTCAGTTTCTGAAAATGGTTTTACAAGCCATTTTGTGTTGTTTATTAAAATGTAGCAATCATGTTTCGAATACCTGTGACTTGCTGTTAAAAGGGAAATGAAATATTAGGAGCCCTGCTCTGAAATTTTAAATTCTGGAGGACACACAACTAAATTTGAGTTGAAATGTGATAAGTACTATGGAATATTGCTACAAGGTCCCATAAGAATGTAGAATAAACCTAAGAGGCATTAGGGAAGGACTTATTAAAGAGAATCTCATTTGAATTTGGGTTTGAAGGACAATAGGATTTTGACTGGCAAAAATAGGGTGGAATAAGAAACAGCACAAATAAATGGAATTGGGAGGGACAATTCAAGGGTTATAGTTTAGAGAATGTACAGTCTTGGGGAGTTAGGACATGACAATTAAGCAGTATTTGAAAACAGTATATGACTAAAGGTATCCAAATATATGGCATATCCCTGGAGAAAGATTGATTTGGACTGAAGTATTTTTTAAGTTGTATTTTCAAGGATGGATTAACCTGAACAGCAGCTGAAGGAGATAACATCTTGGTTCGGAAGGAGGGAGCAAGGTAAGAATAGGCCTGGAGTTGAGAAGTAACATCTCACCCAATATGTGAGGGCCTGTTGTTAAGACACTTGGGGGGGGGGGGTGTGAAATAGATATGATTGCCTCCTTCATTTAGTGTTTTCTACTGGGAAGATAACTATGTTTAGCTATTTAAAGGGGTCCCAGCGGCAAGAGGATTTAAGGGAAGGGAGAGATTACTTTTACCTGGGGCCTGCATGTAGAGGATGTTTGGGAAAAATGATTTATTAGGGAAGACTTCATGAAGGCATTAGACGACCATGAATGTTATGCATGATTTAGAGGGAAATGATGTAATGCAAAACCAGCTAGGACTAATCTAAATTTAGGTAAACCTGAGGTAGTAGAAGCAGTAGGAATGTTCGGAATACATGGAGATACTTACTGGCGGGGGAGATACCATGATCTTGAAGGTGATTTTCTCAGGGTGAGACACCCATTGTACTCCGGGTGTGCTGACCCCTGTGATTTCTCCAAATGTGGCAAACTCGACTACATAATCTGTGGTAGCGGGGAACTGCATTCGCATTCTCCTGTAAAAGAAAAAAAAAGGAAAAGAATACATATGTTTGGCTAGTTGGTGGGAATATATATCATCCTGTACACCACAAGGTAGCGGGTTCAATTCCTGGTCAGGGCATATACCTAGGTTGTGGTTTTGATTCCTGGTTGGGGCGTTTATGGAAGGCAACCAATTGGTGTTTCTCTGTCCCTTCCTCCCTTCTACCTTTCTTTCTAAAATCAATAAATACATATCCTCAGATGAGGTGGTTTTTTTTTTTAAAAAAACGAGATACGGGGAGAGGACTGAGTAAGGAGGTTTATTTTAAGTTTTGAGGACCTGGGAGGCTAGTGATGTCATTAAATAGAGGAAACAGAAGAGGAGTAGACCTGTTAAGAGAACAGGAAGGAAGATAGGCTTGGTTGAAATAAAACATACTTGGACGTAGAACATGGAATAGAATTGGATTATAGATCAACATACGTTAATAGCTGCAGCCTCTGTCAGGCATTTCCCAGGAGCTTCTGCACTTTATTATTAAAAACTTGCTCATCACCATTTTTTGAGCCAAGACTTAGACCTGAGGGTTCTTCATGGTGGTTCTGTGGCAGGTATGCCGAAAGTTTTCTGTAAAAATGTGAATGTTTCTTTCTTACATGCTACCGTAGTATTAGAATAATTTAGAGCAGATTTAAGGTTATTAGCTGAACCAAAAAAGTATTTTTTTAAAGCATTTGTACCTATATTTATAGTAAGGAACCATTGTCTTGGTTTATTTGAAAGCTTATTCTGAAGCAAAAGCAGTGGGAAGTATTTCCTAGAGACTATTTTATGGTGCTTTCCAGGTAGATACTCTGTTATGGATTCAAAAGTCCATACTGTACTTCAAAGTCGTGTATTAAAAGCAGGTTGTAGCCCTGGCCGGCATGCTCAGCCTGTGCTCCAGAGGATCACTGGTTCAATTCTGGTCAAGGGCACATACCTGGGTTGCAGGTTGGATCCCTGTCCCTGGTTGGGGCATGTGTGGGAGACAGTCAATGGATGTGTTTCTCACATTGATGTTTCTCTCTCTCTCTCTCTCCCCCCCCCCCTTCCTTCCTTGCCACACTCTCTAAAGATCAATGGAAAAAAGATCCTTGGATGAGGATTAACAAAAAAAAAGTTTCATGTAGTTACTGAAATTGACCTTTTAAAATTACAATGTTTACTTTGTTATGGCAGTGGTCAGCAAACCGCGGCTCTTTGGCCCCTTGAGTGTGGCTCTTCCACAAAATACCATGTGCGGGCACGCACGTACAGTGTGATTGAAACTTCGTGGCCCATGCGCAGAAGTCGGTTTTCGGCCTGGGCAAGTCTATTTTGAAGAAGTGGTTGGAAAGTGGGGAGTGTTGGTCGGGCGATGGGAGACGTGCTGCAGGCGGGCAGCGCGGGGGGAAGCGCCCGCGATTCATGCACCAGTTGAGTGAGCCAGTCAGCAGTCTCATTGTGCAGTGGTTAGTGCTAGTCGCGTCCGCAAATCACGCCCGGGTGACAAAAGTACCTTCTCGAAGCATAAAGTTACCTGTATTTTTCCAACCAGCTGCAAATCCTACAGGTATTTTTGTCATCAATTTAAGAATTGTAATTATTTTGTTGGTGGCTTTATTATTATAAAATGAAACTTACCTGCTTAGAGGGGTTTAAATGCCTAACCTTGCTAAATAACTTCTCTCGCTTACTGTTTATTTCCTTTCTTAGCACTCATGACAACTTCAATTATTTGATGTGACTATTTACTTATTTAAAGTTGATCTTCACTAGAATGTAAGTTCCAGAAGGATGTCATGTTATCTCCAGCCTTAGACACATAATAGGCATTCCATAAATATATTAGTGTATTGAGCTCATGTTGTTAATACTAAGTACTCAATCCAAAATTATTAAGTTAATAACAATGTACCTACCTATATAGTTTAAGTTTAAAAAATTTGGCTCTCAAAAGAAATTTCAATCGTTGTACTGTTATCTGTCTCTGTTGACTAATGAGTTTGCTGACCACTGGTCTATGGTATTGAAAAATACAACTTTAGGTTTAGAAAATAGCAAGCACATGCTATAGTGCAGTAATAGAAAAACTTTGAAAACTCAATATTACAATCAACAAGTAAATTGTCCCCTTCATAAGGCAACTGCAATAACTTCCAGTTCTGGTTTTTCTTATAATAGAAATTATTCACATCTGGGATAAAAAATATTCCTTTTCCTCATCTAAACCTAACTTAGAGGAAATAATACTAATTTGTTCCTAAAGTATTGCTTTTCCTCTTAACCTTATATTGTATTTTAGCTGGCAACAAACAGAATTAGTAAAGCAGTTCTAAGAGAATGGAGATGTGGTTTAGAATAAAAGGGCAATTATAAGGAAAGATGTAGGAAGTAGATGAGAAAAATGAGAGGAAGTCATATCAATTATTTTTTCTCCAAAATTAAAAAGCTTTACTATTTCTAATTATGACATAAAAGTATTTCTCACTCAGTGAAAAATTCAGACAACACAGAACTAAAATATTCTGAAAATTTTTTCAGTTCTACAGTCCAGAGAAAATGGTGTATAAGCCCTAGCCTTCTAGACTTTGACTATTTTTTGGTTTGTTTTTTACTGAAAAAGATCATGTTATTTTGAAATTTCACTTTTTACTTAATAATAAACAGTGTGCCTCATCTTTTTCCCAACAAATACTGTCCTAACCACCGGGTGTGGTGGATAGAATAGTCATGTTCTCTGCCTTCAGATTAGGGTCTAATAGAGGATTTATATATGTTAACTAGTAGCCCTGTGCACGAATCTGTGCGCCAGTAGCTTGCTACCGCCCTCCTGTAGCTCCCTCCACACACACATCCCCTCATAGCTTGCTGCCCTGCCCGCTCCTGTAGCTCTCCATGGCCTACTTGTAGCTCGCTGCCCCACCCTCCTGCTGATCCGTGATCCGGTCGTTACGCAGTCGGTCGTTACGTAACGACTATTTGCATATTACATCTTTATTATATAGGATTACGATATGGTGCGATCAGTGCTTTGAAAACGAAGTATAGATGGTACATAAGATGGACACAACCTAAATTTGAGAGATCTTACCAAATTTCCTGGAGCAATGAATGAGAAAGCTGACTTGGAAAAATTAGTAGTTGATAATTCTTGGATGTTATCTCTCTCCAGTTAAACTGTCAACTCTTTAAGGGCAGATTCTTTGCCTTTCTGTTCTCCAAAGGTCAAGGCATAGCAATGTTCAGATTTTTCTTATCCTAAAACATTAAACTTTGTCTTGGGAATATTTAGCTACTATGGGGATATAAAAGTATTGCATCCTGATCTTTGCTTGGGTGCCAAAAAGGAAATACTCTCCTTTGACAATATATGGGATATCTGCATACTATTTTATAGTCTTTCCTTGTTTCCCTGTCTAAACAAACTGGTCTTTGTTCATTCTTTTCTCCTTTGCTATTTGTCCAAGGAATAGTGAAATAGTTGCTGAATGTTTGGTTTTAAACTTATGTCCCTTTGGCATTTAAGAATTTACAGTAGTTTATATTATACTTAACTAGCGGGCCCGGTGCATGAATTTGTGCATGGGTGGGGTCTGGCTGGCCCACCCCGATTGGGGCCAATCAGGCTGGGCTGGCCGGGGGGAGGGGCTGCGGGCAGTTGGCTGGCCGGCCCTGCCCGCTGGTCGAACTCCTGGTTGAACTGGTCAAACTCCTGGTCGAGGGGACAATTTGCATATTAGCCTTTTATTATATAGGATAAGTTGCTTTTCAGTTTCATGTGATATATATTCCTTAATTCTAAGATTCTTTACAGAAAAAAGACTTTGTTACCTTATTGGTGAAGAAAACATTATCCTATGTTTAATATTTTCCATATACCTATATTCCTTGATTATCCACTGAAAAAAGTCAGCATTTGAAAAAATCAAGGATAGCTTCTCCGTTGAGATTCAGAATGATGATTCTGCAACACTTTGCCAATAGGTGTGGACTTCCCAAGGCTGTGTTCATCATAACCTCACTAGTAGACAATATTTTAGAATGTAGCATTGCTTCAAAAAGGGAAAATGTTGACTTTTGAACTTTTCATATTTCATGTAAAAACAATCAGGCTCACTCAACCCTTAAGTTTCCTGAAGAATATAGTGTTTCACTGTTATACTAGTAATTAAGTTCTTAATTAAAGTAATACTGAAAATGATGGTCATTTTTTCACTGAGAATATTTAGGTTTAAATGAAGCTAGAGTTAAATTATACTCATTCCTGGGCTTGTTCAGAAATAATGTATATACCAACATACAATTCATCTGCCCATTTTTGTTTTAAATTTTTATTTTGAAATAATTATAAACTCACAAATAGTCACCAAAAAAATGTACAGGGAGTCCTTTTGTACTCTTCAGTTTCCGCCAATGTAAGATCTTGCATATAGGGAACGGACATCAACCAGAACCACAGGAAGGCTGGCTGAGGAGAGACTCTTCAACTAGAAGGAAAAACAACAGCATTCCGACGCTCAGAGGAGGCGCAGTGTGGAAAATTTAAAGGTACGGTGGTGCGGTGGTGCGGTGGTGCGCGCGCAAAGCGGGCTGGTGGCTGAGGGCGCGGTTGTCGTTTTCAATCAGGAGTGAGTCTCAGACTCTGGGCTACAGATCCGGGCGAGTCTCTAGGGACCCAGACTCAAACGGGAGAAGTGGGACTGTCTGGCTACGGCCCCTCCGAGGTTTGCAGCGGTTGCTGGGACAGAGAGGCAGAGTCCCTGGGGACGGACTGAGAGCAGCCATAGCTGCTCCCTCCCCCCGCCCTGTGAGCCCGCCCCGCCCAAGCCCTGCGCAGAGCCATTTGCCGATCGCTCAGGCAAAGGCTGGATTAGCG
>NW_005871158.1:3607845-3627623 GCF_000147115.1 Myotis lucifugus
TAAATAACCTGATGTACAGAATGAACTGGTGATTATAATAGAATCAGGGACATAGAAAGGGAATGGACTGACTATTCTTGGGGGGAAAAGGGGTGTGGGAGATGCGGGAAGTGACTGGACAAAAATCATGCACCTATGGATGAACACAGTGGGTGGGGTTGTTCAGAAATAATGTATACACCAACATACAATTCATCTGCCCATTTTTGTTTTAAATTTTTATTTTGAAATAATTATAAACTCACAAATAGTCACCAAAAAAAATGTACAGGGAGTCCTTTTGTACTCTTCAGTTTCCGCCAATGTAAGATCTTGCATATAGTACAATATCAAGTCCAGAAAATGTCATTGGTACAATCCACAATTTATTCAGATTTTACCGATTTTACAAGTACTCATTTGTGTGTTTATATATAATTCTGTTATTTTATCACATGTAGATTTATATACAACCACAATGAAGACAATTATTCTACTACAAGACTGCCTTTATAGCCACATTCCCTTTCTTCCCTGCATTCCTAACACCTGGTGACCACTAATCTGTTTTCCATCTCTATAATTTTGTTATTTCAAGAATCTTATGTAAAAGGAATCATACAGTGTGTAACCTTTTAATGTTATTCCCCCCCCCCCCCCACTAACCTAATTCCCTTGAGGTCCATCCAAATTGTTGCATGTATCAATAGTTTGTTCCTTTTTATTGCTGCATAGTATTCCATGGTGTGGATGTACCAAAGTTTAACCATTCACTCTTTCAAGGACATGTGGGCTGTTAAAAATGAAGCTGTACAGGATTTTATTTGAGCATACGCTGTCATTTCTCAGGGATAAGTGTCCAAGAGTAGAAGTGCTGTGTTGCATGATAAGTTCCTGTTTAGTTTTATAACAAATTGCCAAAATATTTTCCAGAGTGAGTTTACCATTTTATAAACCACTAGCAATGTATGAGTGGCCCAATTTCTCTTGCATTCTTGCTAGCATTTGGTGGTGTAACTTTTATTTTAGCTACCCTGGTAGATGTGTAGTGATAATCTCATTGTCTCGTGGTTTTAACTTGAATTTCCCTAATGGCTAATGATGTTGAACATCTTGTTTATATGCTTATTTGCCATCCACATATTTTCTTTTTTAAAAATTTTAAATAAGTTTTTATTGATTTTAGATAGAGAGGGAGAGGGAGAGAAACAACCATGAGAGAATCATTGATCAACTGTCTTCTACATGCCCCCTACTGGGGATGTGCCCGTGACTGGAATTGAACCCAAGACCCTTCAGTCACAGGCTGATGCTCTATCCACTGAGCAAAACCGGCTAGGGCAGTCCTTTGCTTTTCCATTTAAACCTTTTAGAATGTTTGTCTACAAAAACAAACCTTGTTGGATTTTTGTAGGAATATGTTAAATTTATAGATTTAGGAAGAATTGACCTTTTTACTATGAGACTTCGAATCCGTTTTTATAGTTTTTTTCCATTTGATAATTTTCAGCATATAGATCCTGTACATGTTTTGTTAGATTTATACCAAAATATGTTGTTTTCTTTGGAGTGATTGTAAATGATATTGTGTTAATTTCATTTCCAATTTGTTTTTGACTATCAAGCAAGAATCCAGCAAACTATAACTTTAAAATATGTCTCTTGAAGCTCTGGCATGTCTCCTCTTATGGCTTTGCTAGTTCTTTCAGATTTTAAATAAGTGTAAAAAGGATAGACTAATTATAATTAATTCATTCTCCCACTTGATATCGGATGTAGAAATAATCCTTTTGTAACATCCGATCATATTGCCACTTGAAAACTTCCAGGATTGGGAAGTAGTCTCTCTCTATATAAAGAAGTTCATTTCATTGTTGGATAACTGATTCTCATTGTTCATTTTGCCGTTGACTCATGGTCATTGAAGACCTTCAAAGTTTTAACCTGCCCTGCATTTTCTTGTCTTCCTCTTTCAGGTTTAAGGATTGAGTCCATCATACTTTGAGATGGACTCAATACTTTCATATGTCATCTTAGGTTTGAGTTCTTTATTTTGTGCCATATATATATAGTAAATGAAGTATGACTCCAGTTTCCAATGACACAAGTCTTCCAGAAGCCCAGACACCTGAAAGTGACACGAGTGTAGAAGTAGAAAGCTGCCTTAGGAATTCTACCAGCGTGGGGGTGAAGAATGACTTGTCTAGAAGGTGTGAAGGGAATGACCCCTAAGTACTGGACTCTGATAGGCTATTTTAATTAAGTTTTAAGATTTTAAAATATTTCTACCAGTGAATGGATTCAAAGGAGTTTTGACTTCCCAAAATCACCCAGTAATGGTTCAAGGAAAATGGACACCAGAATCCCAAATTGTGATGGTTAATTTAAGATTCTGGAGCCGTATGCCAGACCTAAACAATTCCTGTGGTGGGGTAGAGGAGTAGAGTGCTTATTTATAGCATTCCAAACTTTCAGAACTAATTATTTTTGCTTCTATATTTTGAGCCCTTTTAGTTACAATGCATGTTTGGACAATATATGAGTAAGTATACATATAAGCAGAACTCCAATGCAAGGCAGGAAATGTAATAAATGCAGTGAACTATGGGTTTTCAAGTGGAAAGGGGAGTAGATGAGATCAGTAAAGACTTGAAGGATTAGATAGCATTTACAACTGATAGACAAGTTAGATTTTTAAATTTTTATTACACTCAGTGCAGTATTCATTTCTCACTTAATATGGTTGTTCACAAGTATAAGGCAATTTGAACAACACTGCATTATTACACTTCAGATGAAACACCATTACATGCTGAATCAATTTCTTTTAAAATTTCATTTGAGAAGGTATACAATTAGAGGAACTCAAGTCTTTGTCAATGTTAAGACATAATAGCAATGCTTAAGGATAAACATGACATGAAATTACATTTGAATGTGTAATTTATTTCAATGCTATTTCAACCATTTATTTACCCTTTATGTCTTGACATTCACATGAAAGAAAAGCATATCATTAATTACCCAAATGCAAATCAGAGTGAAATGCTAGGCCTTACTTAAATATTACAGTATTTTAAATTTAATTAAAAACGACAAAAAGCTGTTGATAGCTTACTCAATTTTAGCATAATTTTAACTTTGAAAGTGAATGTTGACATTAAAAACCATGAAGAAAACAGTATAGCTTCAGAAATATTTCAAAATTTAGTCCTTTGCTTATCAATTTTACTTCTTTTGGCTAATTATAAATAACATGTTTCTTAAATGATCTCTTTTCACTTTGTGTCTATAAAAATAAAATTGTCCTCAATCTTCCTAAATTCTTTTCCAAATAAGGCCATTGTTACATGGTGAGAAGTTACTGAATCATAGGTTTAATATCAGTGGCAGAAATCATATGTACAAGATGTAAGAAATTCATTGTTAGGGAGTAAGAGTACAGTATAGTTGCTAGCCATACATAAGAGGTAGAATCCTTAATCACAGTTTTAAAGAAAAGATGCAGTAGTTTATATTGTACTGTTTTATTATAGTACTCTAAGTTTGCTTCTCATTAGGAGGTTAATAGGAGGGGTGACGGGGAGGGCTCTTCAGAGGCAATGACTTATTGGCCCTTGTTTTGCATGTTAGAGGGACTATACCTGGACACTTAAAGCACGTTCTTGGCCAATGAAGGTAATTGATCATACATGGCATTTACCTGATTTTAAAAAAGCTTGAAAGTAGGGAAACCTAAGTTTCTGTGTTCCCAAAGGCATAAGGAGGGAAATAAATCTTTTTGTACCACTCAGAGTATAAAGCATAATGAAAACATTCTCTCTGGATATCAATTATTGCTTAACATTGCCAGCAGTACTAACCTACAGAGGGATTCTGTACTCAAATTTAGAAGTTGACTGCTTCTAACTCATATTTGTTATAAACAATACTACAAATGGGTATAACCTAAAAATGCTATTCAATTAATTACTAGTATTGGAGTAAGACTCCACGGACTGCAGGAGGCCAGGACAGTACAGCCTTTATTTATAAAGTTATATATGGAGTATTCAAACTTGGGATTCTGTGGGTTTCAAATTTTACTTGAATGTCAATAAAATGATCAGAAAAATCATTTTATGAAAGTTATAATATTTGTAATAAATATGTATACCCAATGCTAAACTACAATAGGACTTATATTTCATAAAATGTACCTGAATACTTATTAGATAATTCAAAACAGAACAGTTGTAAAAAAGTTCATAGCCAAGTAATATTTCTTCTAGTTAACTGGAAATTATCTCATGATTTGTATTAAGGTTGGATCATTATGAGGGGCCCATCAGATTATAGATACTTACCTTAATTCTTTTTATATTGACTTTATTAGTTCTTTTTTACTGATTTTGAGAAGTCAGAAAAGGAGATATTTATGTTAGGCCCAGATCCTTTTAGCAATATTTCCTTTACGACTGCTGGTAATAATGTATCCAACTCAATAATCATGTTAAAATTAACATAACACTGTTGACAACATAAAAACAAAATTATTTCTCTCACATTTAATTTTAAAATCCTATACCTTAGTTAAGGATTAAACAGAGTAAGTCCTAAAGGAGACTTAGCAACCTTTAACTCTTTATTTCAAAAAGATAATTTGTCCTAATGTTAATTATGATTTAGCATTTTTAAGAATTATCACAATGTCAGCTTTTGGGAATGTAAGATAAGTATATAAAACTAATTACTTGTTGCTAATATTTTAAATTGAAATATATTTGGTTATAAAAGTCTCACAAATCTGTTTTTCACAGCTATGCTTCCATTTACATTAGAGGAGAGATGCATATGTAAAAAGAGAAAAGTAGAGTCTTCATCTTCTAAAGATGTATTCAATCCACGATTAGGTCAATTCTTAGATGATTTATAACTTAATATGTTGGAAATTTAATTTGTAATTGCTACATTTACAAGGAAACTTCTAGGTAAGAGAATCTTTTAAAAACATTGTTTGGCCCTAGTTGGTTTGGCCCAGTGGATAGAGCGTCGGCCTGCAGACTGAAGGGTCCTGGGTTCAATTCCAGTCAAGGGCACATGCCTGGGTTGCGGGCTCAATTCCCCCCAGGGGGGCGTGCAGGAGGCAGGTGATTCTCTCTCACCATTGACGTTTCTCTCTCCCTTCCTCTCTGAAATCAATAAAAAATATTTATAAAAAATAAATAAAAAATTGTTCAGCCCTGGCTGGTGTGGATCAGTGGTTAGAGCGTTGGCACAGGCACCAAAGGGTCGCAGGTTTGATTACTGGTCAAGGGCACTTACCTGGGTTGCAGGTGCAATCCCCAGCCCCAGTCAGGTTGTGTGCAGGAGCAACCAATCGATGTATCTCCCCACCTGCCCCCCCAAAAAACTCTGTAAAAAATCAATGGAAAATAATCCTCGGTGAGGATTAACAGAAAAACAAAAACAAAAAAACCCAGCAACATTATTAGGCCCTGGCTGGTGTTGCTCAGTTGTTGGTTGGGCATCCTGCACTGAAAGGTTGCTGGTTCAATTCCTGGTCAGGGCACATGTCTAGGTTATGGGCTAGATCCCTGGTAGGAGGTGTGCAGAAGGCAGCTTATTGATGTTTCCCTCTCACATTGATGTTTCTCTCTCTCTCACTTCCTCTCTCCAAAAATCAACAAAAAAAATATTAAAACAAACAAAAATTGTTTGGTGTTGCATTTAGGCCCAAAGTTCCTTTTTTAAAATCACCTATGACACATTTGCATTTTTTTTAAACAGGAAAATGCCATTATTAATATGGCTTCATTCAATTATACCTATACTCTGCAAAATATTTGCTATGCACTTAAGTATAACCAGAGCAATAAGATTACTTGCACAGACGAAAGTGAAGACTTTTCTTTCACATTAAAATTAAAATTGTTTCACTTATGGTAATAATTGAAAACATTTTGGAAATACTATTTATGGTCTTGACTGTAACAGTTCATTGCATTTTTCTGTCTCTTTTTCAATATGGAGTTTTGATATGGAGTTTTAAGTTCTACTTTTCCTCTTATCTTCAAATAGACTCTTCAGCATATAAACTTGAATGGCTGACACCACCACCATTACCACTAAATTAACCATAGACCAAAAGTTGACTCTATCAAAGTTGCTCTCTTGTATATTTCGATCACGCGCTTCAAATGCTCTAAGAAGAGTTTGGATATGACCACTTTTGCTTAGTCGGGACTTGATACTGTTGATGGATTCCTGGAGATAAAGAAAATAATTTTACTATAAAAGAATTCTCAGTAATTTTAAGTTAATTTTAAAATGTGTTTTACAGTACCCTTCCTATTCATATGTTTCATATCTAAACACAATGTTAATTAAGGAACAGATGCTATTTAGATTACATAAAGGTTATCTGTAAGGTTATGTCATAGCTTTCTTGATACATTTAAATTATTATTTATAAATAGTTATTTAACACAGGAACAAAGCTACAAATTGAGACTAAATAAAATGAAAATATATTTGAGTTGGCACAGTGCCAGGAATTTTACATACATTATTTCTTTCTCAGCCCATGCAACTATAAGAAAATGTCTTAAAAAACAGAACTGATAAGTTTTTAGGTATTTGCCTTCATATAATTAACACATTGTATGTTAATATTTTTTTTTCTTGGAATGTTAGTCTGGTCCAATATAGTATTTAGCAAAACACACAGTGTTTTTATCTCACAAAGTAGTGAAATTAAAAACTATTTCAACTTTATATGTGCATTCTTTACACCCAAAAAGTACAACGTATTGTTAATAAAAACTTATTCCAAGATCACATTCATTAAACAAACTTACCAAGATTCATTCTAAGTTGCATATCTTCTGAAAAAAAAAAACTACTTTATAGTACGGACCTGATCAGAAATTATTTGAAGACTAACTATAGACTATATGAATATAAGGTAAAATTTAGTTGAGAATTCAAATGATCCTATATAATAAAAGCCTAATATGCAAATTGACCAAATGGTGGAGCAACCGGTCGCTATGATGCACACTCACCACCAGGGGACAGATGTTCAATGCAGGAGCTGCCCCCAGCCTGCAGGCCAGTCAAGGCGGGTACCAGTGGGGGCACCCTGATCGCCCCGACGGTCACCCCACAGAGGGAGACGAACAGTGGCGGCGGCGGGGGGCAGGGCCGGCTGGCGAGCAGGCAGTGCCAGGCTGGCCAAGGCAGGTGCCAGTAGGGACCCTCCAATTGCCCCGCTGGTCACCTCACAGATAGGCCCTGATTGCCGGCCAGGCCTTGGGACCCTACATGTGCACAAATTTTGTGCACCGGGTCTCTAGTATAAAATAAAAAAATCCAAGCAACAGATTTTTTTCCTAGAGACCCACTTTGCTTAAAATCCTTATTTAAGTAAAAAAATATACTCAATTTCAGACTGCTGTGCTGATCCTATAAAACGACAAAATATAATATCATATGGGCATTTCTTTAAAGAAATACAGATATTTTCCAGGAAAATATGGAGTTCAGCTCCTCAAAAAAAGCATGCATAGTTCTTTTCAATAGCATAATGATGATAGTCACATATAAAATTATTTATTCAAGTTTGCAATTGTGATACAAAGTCTGGGGAGCAAATGGAAAAAGCTCCTGAAAGACACTTTATTTTCTTAAGGAATCTAAGTATTTTAAGCCATATTTAAATCGGAACTTTCTGGTCATTTTGTTTAAGTGTGTGAGTAAAGTCAATCTCTGGAGAATGCAGTGAAGTACTAATAAGATTTATAACTACTTGCATTTTGTTCTTGTTGGTAACATATATTTAAAATGGAAGAATATGTTCATTTGATTGGGTGGGAAGATTGGACTATAATGGAAATATGGATATAGCATTTCCATTTTAATTTTAAGCTAGTTCCTTATCTAAAAAATGGAATGGAAGGGAAAAGGAAGGAGGCTGAAGCTAGATTAATAATATCTAAGTCATCTTCTAGTTCTAAAATTCAACTAAGTTTAATATACATAAGAAATCATGATGAGATAAAAAACTGTCATGGTAGCCCGGCCAGTGTGGCTCACTGGTTGGAGTTGACCTATGAACTAGGAGGTCACAGTTCGATTCCCGTCAGGTCACATGCCCAGGTTATTGGCTTGATCCCCAGTGTAGGACCTGTAGGAGGAGGCAGCTGATCGATGATTCTCATCATTGATGCTTCTATTTGTCTCTCCCTCTCCTCTCTTCTCTGAAAAAAAACCAAAACATACATATATATATTTAAATGTCATGGTAAAATTAACGCCAATCAAACTTTATCCTTTCAGTTTGTATTCAGAGTAACACCAGTGGAAAAGGTATGAAAACTAACATTTATTATTTGCCAGACACTGTTTAAAGCACTTATATACATAGTGTATCACATTTCAACCTCACAACTCTAGAGGTATTGTCCCCATTTTCCAGGTTGGAAACCAAGGCTCAGAGAGCTCAGTCACCAAGGAATTACACATATGATAGGACCACTTAATATTCCAACTTACGCTAACTGATTTATGTCTCTTCTGCTATAATTTGATCATTCCTTTTCTAATAAAACTCAGATATATTTATCAAAATATCACATTATTTTTAAAAAGTTCAGGTGATAAGAGTATTAGAAGTGTTACAAACTTGAAATAACTATGTTATTTATCCTGCAAGAATTTCTACAATGGAGTTACAAGTATCACTGAGTAAGTTGTCCTTTGGTTACACATCTAGCTGTGGCTGAAGGGTTATGACCTTTCCCTCTAGCACTGGCAGTACTATTATTAAATATAAATAGGTTTTTATACATGTACATTTCATTATTCATGTTTATAATAAAGCTTAAAGCAGTTCAAGAAAAGAAGCCATATCCTAAGTTTGCACTCCTGAGTGCAGTGCTAGTTTCTGATAATTGCTAGGTCTGGTTCGAGTAATGTAAATAGTGTTCCCAAATTAAATAATATCAAATTCCATGTTATAAAAACTATGATGTGGGAAAAAATGCCTGTATATCTTAACTGTTCACAAATTACTCAGTGCAAGTATGCAACAGATTTTTATATTCTTCTGTTAGTGAACATTCTAAGGAAGATTTGCAGTTAAGAGCCTATATTCAAATTCTAGTTCTCTCTCTCTGTTTATGTGATAGGAACATTACTTAATCCCCCCTAAGATACAATTTCCTCATTGGAAAATAGAGATGATCCTGATAGAGTTAAGTAAGGATTACATGAGATAATGCAGTTAAAATACTTAGCCCAGTGCCTGTCACAGAGTAAAACCTCTGGATGTTAATAATTTTTTATTATTTCATTAATAGACCATACTGACCAGGATATCTTCTAGTTTCATATCCAACATATCTGTGCCAGTAATATATTTCTTCCAGTCCTCTTGTTCTTGCTCCTGTTCTCCCATATTATCCAGGATTAATTCAAAGAAAATCACCTTCTCAGAAATGGTGCTGAATGTATTATCGAAGCAGAACATGTAGTCCCCTACTTCCGTCTCTACCCTGTATTAAAAAAAGTAAATGTGTTCCATTATCAGTACTTATATTTCAAATCAAAGGAAAAAATACTACAGATAGAAGAAGTAACAGTTAATAATAATTGGACAGCTTACTGATAGACTTCCTTAGATTTAAAAGATAATTTATAATTTTTTGGGAGAGGCAACCTAGAAATATATAGAGGTAGGCAAAAATAGGTTTACAGTTTAATACAAATAAGTAATACAATAACTAATAATACAAAAATCAACTCTGTTTCGAGTAGTCACAAGTGTAAGTCTACTTTTGCCCACCACTGTATATCCAAGTACTATACTTGCAATCTAGATGTGCTTGGCATTACGGTAAATGGTCTTGACATAATTTTTGGAAAAGAATTGAATTAAAAACTAGATACATGACACCTCACAATGAACTTCAATATTTATGACTACAAACCTCCCCTTCAATTGAGATTAATTTATAAAGTGAGTTTTTGGTGTTTTTTTTCAAAAGCAGTGATTGATTTTCCTAAATGCTTTCTTCCAGGACTCCTACCAATTAAGTACATCTTTGGAATGTAGTTAGGGTAATATTAATTCTGTTGTTTAGAAAAATGCATTTATATACAACTCTTCATTACAGGCAGTGTTAGCCAAATAGGTATTATTTAATCTGTTTTAAGGCTCTGTTTGGAGAAATTTTTACTAATCCCGACTTCTAAAAGGACAGTATTTATTTTAAAGATTTAAATTACGAAAAAACTATTTCAATGCTGTAACTGAGATTTTAGTTGTCTTTAAAAAGTTAATATAGCTAAAGATAAAATTTGTATTAAAATCTAATTTTTACAAAGTAGATTTGTAAAATTCATGTAGTGATTAAGAGTGAATTAGACTGCCTGGGTTTTAGATCCTGGCTTCACTGTTGACTAGCTGTGTAACCTTCCATCAGTTTACTTAAGAGCTCTAGGCCTCAATTTCCTCATTGGTAAATTGATAAAAATATCATGTAACTCATAGGATTGTGGTGAAGAATAATATGTACATAAATACATGTAAAGTACTTAGAATAGTTTCCTGGCACATCAAAAGAACTCAATAAATGCAAACTCTTATAAATTCATTTTTGTCTCCCAATGTTTTAATGAGAGGCAATTCTGTGTACTAAAGCAATAAAATACCTTTTCCCTCTAAGAGTCAATATTAATTTATCTCTAAAAGAAAGCATAAAATTGGAGAGAAAATAAAAATTGAGAGAAACTCTATATATTTTCTATATTCTGAAATTTAAAGGTGAACTACATTTTTAGTTCTTGTTCATATACCTATCAAAGAGAAAGTATAGTTAATCCTAAGCATATCAATCTAAACTGACTTTTTTTTTTTTTAATATATTTTATTGATTTTTTTCCCTCTAAGAGTCAATATTAATTTATCTCTAAAAGAAAGCATAAAATTGGAGAGAAAATAAAAATTGAGAGAAACTCTATTTTCCCAGGTACATGCCCTTGACCGGAATCGAACCTGGGACCTTTCAGTCCGCAGGCCGACGCTCTATCCAATGAGCCAAACCGGTTTCGGCTAAACTGACTTTTAAAATGGTAATTTATTTTATATATTAATAGTTTATGCAAATATTTTTCCTGAGCTCTACATAGGAAAAAGCCACTTTACAAAGCACTCTGAAATGAGTATCTTGAAAAATTATGGTGGAGACATTTTCCCCCTCATTCAGTCATACATGTATTCAGTATTTACTATCAATTACCATGCCAGGTACTTTGGTTAATAAACACCAATAATTATAATAATAACTAGTACTTACATGTACTATGTGCCAGGGATGTTCTAAGCATCATATGGTAGAAAGTAAATATTTTGGTCCATCCTGCCTCCGCTTAATAAAATATACCCCTGCAGACTTATTTAACTTCTCTGAGCTTCCTTGTCTGTAAAATGGGAATTAGGGAATCAAAGAATCTATCTCACAGTGGATTGGAATAATTAATTTAGAAGCATATAAAATGCAAGGCCTCGTTTATGGCAAATATTGGATACTCTGTATTAGCTCTTCTTCCTATAAATTCAGTTTAGTTTTAACACAACAATACTGAGTAACGAAAGAGCTAAAGTAAAATAATAGAACAACAAAACACCAGTGACAGATGGAAAAAGGAAAATAGATGAAAAAAGAGAATATATGGCCAGTTGTCAAATTTAAACTGAAAGTGTTATAACAAGTATTTTCTTTTTATATGGTTTCCTATGGTCACATCTTTTACTTTCAGGTCTTCTAATCGTCTAAAAAGAGTAAGGTCTGAGTAAAACAATTTTTACTTATACTCACAAATGTATTTTACTGTTGTTTTAAGGAAGAAAAGAATGGGCAGAGATGATAAATTACCTGGAAGTGTAATTTACAGTTAAAATGGAAGGCCTCTTCTAGCCAAAAAGGTTGGTTCAAAATGACACAATAGATTGCATATAATACTTAGGGAATACTCATCTATTTAACCAAAGCAAGGAAAAAAACAGGATCAATACAAAATGCCTAAAGAAAAAGAAAAAAGTTAATGGAAAATATTCTAGTTTTTTAGACCACTATCTAGGACTATTTAGGCCGCCAGTGTGGCTCAGTGGTTGAGCATTGGCCTATGAACCAGGAAGTCACGGTTCAATTCCCAGTCAGGGCACATCCTGGGTTGCAGGCTCAATCCCCGAGGAGGCAGCCAATCAATGATTCTCTCTCATCACCAATGTTTCTCTCTCTCTATCCCTCTCCCTTCCCCTCTCTAAAGTCAATAAAAATACATTAACAAATAAATAAAAAGGATTGTTTAAAATGTTCATATGGTGTCCTGGCTGGTGTGATTTAGTTGGTTGGAGCAAAGTCATCCTGTACACCGAAGGGTTTAGGATTTAATTCCTAGTCAGGGCACATACCTAGGTTGTAGGTTTGATCCCTGGTTAAGCACGTCCTCGAGTGAGGATTAAAAATAATAATGATAATAATAATAATAGTAACAACAAATAATAAAATGTTCATATGGAATAATTTTATATTGATATTTAGTATCAAATGTGCTAAATTTTCCTGCCTTGTAGATGGTCCCATTGGTATTATTCAGCTCAAGGAATCAACTAAGAGATTACTTACGTGTGAACTCCATCTGATTTTCTTTGTTCAAAAACTAAGGTTTTTCCTTCTGGAGAAGCAAGATGGAAATCAATATCTAATCCTGCTCCATCTAAAACCTGTAGAATACAGAAGAGAACACATATTACAAATTCTGAAAATAAATTATAGAAAGTAGATCCCATAATGAAGAGACTTTCTTTATAAACCTAGAGGGGTAAGAAAGTCAACGGACTCATTATGGCTAGAAAGGAGCAGAAAGATCATCTAGTTCAATTCCATTCATTTTTGGAACTGGTCTCTCTTGTACCAATTCCTGTTGGCTATCATGGAAATTTAGGCCTTATAGGTATTAGTGAAATAATCTTCCTAAAACAGTGCCTTCAAGTTGAGAAGCCCTGTAGAATAAAATAAGAATTAGCTGACACTTAGTCTAGAATTTGAGACCACCATGATCTGACTTCTTCAACACATTCATATATTACTCCCCAATATGAACAATACATTCAAGGTAGGCTGCTTACTTACTGGCCAATGGCCAATGAACACAATCTGTTCCTTTACAATCCCCAAATGTCCTCCTACTGCTGCTGCTGGTCACAATTACAGTTTATGCCACACATTGTCTTTTAAGTGCTTTATGTGGGTTAATTTATTCCTCACAACAACTCTAAAACGTAGGTCCTATTATTGTTCTCATTTTAATAAAAAACAAAAAAAATGAAGGCAGAGAGAAGAAATTTTCCCAAGATGATACAGCAAATAAGTGGCATAGCCAGAAAATATGAACTCACCAATCTCCCTCCCATGGCTACTCTTTTTCTTATATAACACTCCACTTTATTTTTCTTGGTGGCTTTCATAGAATGATATAAAAGATTACCTACTCCTGTGCTCTACTTACTGACAAAAAAAAAACAAAAACAACCAACTGGCTTCAAATGGAAAGTTAAATATATACAATTCTTCTTTAAATCCCAATGAAATGAAGAAAACATAATATAAGTAATCCATAACACCACCAGAAATCAAGAAGCCTGTTAAGAGACTTGAAGAGAAAGGAATTTCTGGAAGATACTCTACTGAGCAAAGGCTATATCCAGCTACCACTATCTATTGATCTCAAAACTCACAATTAAATGTACATTATAAACAAGTGCAATGTTAGCAGAATGAACATAGAAGAAGCCTAAAAATTAGAGCATTAGAACGAGCCAAGGAATTCTCAGAACAAGGTGAAAAAGTATAGGTGAAAAGTATGAGGAAAATGGTAAGACCCTTATGAAGGACAGAGCTAGAGATTTTAAATTACTCATCTAGTAAGCATTTCAAAAGGAGAGAACCAAGAGAAATGAAGGGAAGAAATCATCAAATAAGAGAATAAAAATTCCTGCTTCAAAAGATAAAATTCATTAGACTGAAAGAGTTTTAATAGATGGGAAGCAGTATAAATAAAAAAAGATCCAAAAATCCTATTGACTCTTCCAAAGGATTTAAAAAGAACCACCTGGAAACTTCCAACACCAGTAGTAAAGACTGAAAAATATCAAGAATTGGGATTGGCATCAGAATTCTTACATAGAAGATGCAAAAAACCCACAATAGAACCATGTCTTCAATGTTCCCGAGTAAAAATAAAAATTATAGTACTTACTGAAGTGAAAGCAAAAAGTAAGAGCAATTTTCAGATATCCAAGGACTCAAAACATACTAAAAGAATTACTCAGGTTATCCTCAAAAAAAAAAAAAAAAGATATCCATTAAGTCAGAAAACGAGCTATACCAAAACTAAGCAAAGATTTCAGTAAAGCTAAGTTTAAAATATATTTTTGTTAGTGGCTAGCAGGCTTAATGAAATTGTTAGAAATGGCACTTAAGAATACAGAAGCTGCCCAGCCATCATGGCTCAGTGGTTAAGCTTCAACCTATGAACCAGGAAGTGGCTGTTCCATTCCGGTCAGGGCACATTCCCGACTTGCAGGCTCGATCCCCAGTGTGGGATGTGCAAAGGCAGCTGATCAATGATTCTCTCTAATCATTGATGTTTCTATCTCTCTCTCCCTTCCTCTCTGAAATCAATAAAAATATATTTTTTAAAAATACAGAAGCCAACTTATACCATAATCCAAATCTAAACTCCCCACTGATTTTAATGGAACATGAAAAGCAAGTGCCACTTTCCCCTGTCTGTATGCTATGGTAATAATGTTTCAATCCCTCAAAAGTAGTCTGTCTTACTCCTCAATGCCTTATCATGTGTTCTTTTTTAATATTTAATATATTTTTATTGATTTCAGAGAGGAAGGGAGAGATAGGACAAGTGAGAATCATTGATCGGCTGCCTCCTGCACGCCCCCCACTGGGGATCGAGCCCGCAACCTGGGCATATGCCCTTCACTGGAATTGAACCTGGGACCCTTCAGTCTGCAGGCCGACCCTCTATCCACTGAGCCAAACCGGCTAGGGCTATCACGTGTTCTTTTTACCCATCACGTTGTTCCACTCACCCCCTTATGCCTAGTTAACCTGATTCTTCTACAGATCTGAACTCCACTTCCTCTGGGAAGTCTTCTTAATTCTCAGATGAAATCAAATCCTCCCTTTAAATACTCTCATAGCTGTATGCATTTATCTACCTTCATAGCACTTATTAGAGCTACAATTTCACATTTATTTGTGTAAGAATTTAATTAATGTCTGTCCCCATACAAGATTGTATAAAGGCACAGACTACATTTTTATTCACCATTGTATTCATAGCACCTAGCATAGTGCTTATACAAATTAAGCACTCAATAAAGATTTAAAAACATTTTTTATATATTTTTATTTATTTCAGAGAGAAAGGAAGAGGGAGAGAAAGCTAGAAACATCAATGATGAGAGAAAATCACTGATCGGCTGCCTCCCGCAGCCCCACACTGGGGATCGAGCCTGCAACCTGGGCACATGTCCCGACCAGGAATCGAACCATAACTTCTTGGTTCATAGGTCGATGCTCAACCACTGAGCACAGTGGCTGGGCCAAAGATTTAAATTTTTAAGTGAATGATCTACATTATTCATAAGATACATGTATTGACATTAAAAAATTTTGAGAACAATATAATGTAGGGCTCATCAGTTTGTCACAATAACTCCAGGGCAGTGTCTGGAACACCAGTTCCCTGAAATTTTAAACACTAAGACAAAAACCAGAGCTTACTTGTTGGAAATTAATCATGGAGTAGGGAAATGCAAAGGGCTGAAGATGATCTCTACCTTACACACTCCTCCTACATTGTCTAGGGTTATAGACATTAAATGATTATACTTTTCTCCTCAATGAAAACAATTAAATTGTTTAGGGAGAGTGAATGCTTTGGGGGAACAGTCCCTTTATACAAAGTATAAAGGTAAATCAAGCCAGCTACATAACACTAGAAGTGTAAATGTAAAAAACACACACACATTCGTTTAATATTTACTATGTGTCAGAGATGGTCTATGAACAATCATTTACTCATTTTTTTCAAATCTATGAGGCAATTACTGTTATCTCTATTTTACAAGACAGAGGTTCAGTAACTTGTACAAAATCACACAGGTAGTAATTGAGAGGATTTCAACTCAGGCATTTTACTTCTAGAGCTAGAGGTCTTAATCATAAGAGGTCAGAAGTTAAAATAGACTTCCTCCCTAATACCTGGGTAAATACTGAGGCGTTTTTGAATAGTACAAATTGCTGTCTTTCGTAGACCATTTCACTGATTTCCTTGCCTCTCATTTTGACTTACTTAAACCCATCTTCCGCACTATGCAGTGATCTATCGGACAAACATTTTTGACTCCGTTACCATGCTGCTTAAATCTTCAATGGCTCTTGCACAGAATAAGGACAAAGCTACTTAAAATGGTGCACAAGGCTAAGATCATGATCCATGATAAAGCCTCCGGATCTCTCTAATCTTTTTATTTTACTCCCACTCTAGATTTTCTAGACTTGAAGTCTCATAAAACCTCAGCACTTGTAACTTCCACTTCATACTGCCTGTAGCCAAAACACTCCCACTATGCATTTTCAGAATGCAAAATGCATATTCATTTTGTTCCTTTTTTTGAAATGTCCCCTCTTCCTTGCATCCTTGTTTCACTTAAGCATCTTTCTAGATTCAAATTTATTTTCTTCAGGTATCCTTTTCTGAAACCCCAGAGAAGTGGCCCTTCTTATGAGCACTTAACCATACTTTATTGAAATTACCTGCTTGAGCCAGTGCTCCTTAAATATTTCAAGTACCCCCTGAAAACAGGGACTCTTTCTTTTGTTTTTACACGCCCCCCCCCCAATTATTGGCATATAGTTAACTGTTCAGTAAGTGAACTTTTGAACTAGACTGGACATTTTTAAAATGTCGAGGTCTGGATTTGGTTTTGCTAATTATGTGTGACATTAGATTTTTTACTCTCTATGCTTACCTTATACACCTATAAATAATCTAATTCTGAAGTCCCTCTGCATGAAAATCCTGCATAACTCTTTATTTTGCTCTATATATGACAGTACCTGTTACTGAAAAAGATTCCCTACATCAACTTAAAAAAAGTGACACCTGTCCTGGTCGTTTTGGCTGAGTGGATAGAGCAAGGGGCCTGTGTGGCCTGAAGGGTCCGGTTCAATTCCCGTCAAGGGCACTCGCCCGCACTGGGGAGCGTGCAGGTGATTCTCTCTCATCATTGATGCTTCTCTCTCTCTCTCTCCCCCTCACCCTTCCTCTGTGAAATCAATAAAAATATATTTTTTAAAAAGTGAGACCTGATTATAAATTATGTAACTTGTAAAAAAATTAAAAGATGAACCACACCAGCGCCTCTCTTTTTGCAATGCTACCTTAGAGACATCGAAATTAGCTGTGTTGAACTAACAAGATTTCTTCTAAGAAATTATCCTCTACCAGAGGGCTATATAAATGAAGGCAATTCCCTACATAATACTGTGCAGACAAAAAGAAACCAGTGACATGGGAGAAAAGCTCATAATGCGGAAATGAAAGGTTATATCGCTTTAATATACAATTAGATCTAATTCGATTAAAAAAATATGTAACTGATAAGGAAATGTACCATTGCATACATCCATATTCTTTTTCACAGGTTTATACCAAAATCGGATTGCGTGATAATCACATGGTCCAATTCAAAAATCCTTAACTGCAGAAATGACAGTTACAACTTAGGATATTTGCATTTGGGCGAGGGTGGTGGCGTGCATAAAACAAATACCATCATCTCATCCAATGGTAAAGGAGAACGTGTATTAGTCCTGTGTTGTGAAATTCTCAGTCCTGGAGCGTGGACTGGCTAGCGAAGCGACGGGCGAATTGTGAAACCGAGAAAAACCACCGACATCAGCGGCGCTGGCCTCTCTCCGACGGGAGGAAAGGGGAAAAGGCAGAGCGCAGCCAACTCCGGTCCCGCCTAACTTCTCGGCTCCCCGGCGGCCGAGCGCGCCTGCGCGAAGGCGGCGGCTTCCCGCGGCCCGCGCGCCGCACCACCCCACGCCCCCGACCCGTCTCCAAGCGGGCGAGGGGCGACGACGCGGTGCCGCCGGGCGGAAGGAGGGGGGCCGGCTCACCCTCCGCACTGACCTGGTACTCGATCTCCAGCGAGGCCTTCAGGGGCATGGGCTGGTAGAAACACTCCCTCCGGCCGGCCGGCAGCGTGAAGGTGAAGTCGCTGTCCAGGGAGTGCGTGAAGCCCGCCACCCCGGGCAGCAGCGCCGGGGGCAGAGCGGCGAGGAGCAGCACCGGGAAGGGCAGCCAGGTCTTTTCGCCCATCCCTGCCGGGCGATCTCGGGCTGGAAAAGGCGTGGGCGGTGTGGGTTATCGGCACGGAGGCTCCGCTTGCCTCCCCGGACTCCGCGTGGCTGGCAAGGCAGGGAAACCAGGAGCCTGAGGAAACTCCCGGCGGCGGCCGCAGCGGCGGCAAACACTCCCACAGAGGAGCATTCGCCAACCTCCAAAGACGGGGGTGACTGAGGGCGGGGCCAGCAGTCCCTTCCGCACCCTCCTAGGTCCTGGCTCCCTCACTGCCTGCGTGAGCATCACCCGCCTCGCACGCCCACAGCCGCAGGTTCCCCATAGTTTCCTGCGCGCCAATGGGCGCCTTGGGGGGAATTGTGGGAAATGTAGTTCCGAGCGAGCCGTCCGGGCGGCGCTCTCAGACCACGATTCCCGGCAGGCCCTGCGCCGCCTGCGTCGCCCGGCGCAGAGGCGGGGAGGTGGGCGTCGGGGGCGGAGCTGAGCCCGCCGTGGGAGGTGCGTCCCCAACGGTTCCCGCGGCGGTTCGAACGCTGAGCAGCCTGGGTTCTCGGTTTCTCTACCTGTTGTGTCTACTGGTTCCAGGCCCCTGGCCCGCGAGAGGGCCCGAGGCTTCGGAACGCAGACGAGAGCGCGGCGGGCGCTGTCGTCGGGTGGGTCCCTCTGCCAGCGACGATTCGGGTGGTGAGCGACTGCTTCTTGGAGGGTGGACACAGCCCGCCGGGGGGAGTTGGTGGCCTTCCCCGCGGGCACCCTCGGACGCGCGCTGTCTAGTCCTCGCCTGCGCTGCGCGCGCGGCTCTGCGAGGAAGATGTCCTATGTGCCCCGTTCCTGCAGACGGACGTGGGATCACTGCTGTCCGGTTGAGCGTTCTTGATGCGGGAATCCTGTCCGACTGCAGCCCATCCTATCACAGGGGTATGAAGAGCGCCTGTTCCTCGCTGCGGTGGGCGTGCTTGGGAACAGCAGCTCCAAGCGAAGTGTTATTTGAGCCAAGAGATGACGTCAGGGCCGGTATAAATGAAGGCAATTCCCTATATAATATTATGCAGATGTTCAGATATGTTATGCAGGTAGCTTGTGCTTTTCCACGTGTACAGGCAAGGAAGGTAGACTTTAGTGACCGCTAAAGGGAGGGGGACTCTTGGTTTGACAATAAATGGCCACCAAGAAAAAGAAAATGTTTGAATAGCAGCTGTATTCATTGATAATTCAGAAGGATTAGGGAATTCTTAATCGGGAGATGTTGGGACATAAAACCTAATTTAGTTGACCCATGATAATGGAATGGCATTTTAGGATTACCCACATTTTGTTTACTCTTTTTTTCCGTCACCATCCTTGTAGGAAGCTAG
>NW_005871158.1:3628037-3632091 GCF_000147115.1 Myotis lucifugus
TCAGAATTCTAGAAGGGTGATGAAAGAGGGATGCTACAATGCTAAAGGTAAATGGGATCCGAAAGAGGAATGTTATTTTAAGATTATGCAGAAAGAGCTAGGAGTAATAGAGATTATAAAGTTTTCATTTAATTGTATTAATTATGAACATGTATTTTAATGTTTAATTATATGTATTAATTTTTAATAATAAAATGTGGCCCCTTATCACGATTTTTATGTGCAAAGATAGTTAGTAGAGAATTTCATAACCCTAGAAATACACTTAAGTTGAAGAAACAAAAGCTTTTCTTCATATACTAGAGGCCCGGTGCATGAAATTTCCGCACTTGTTGGGGGGAGGTCCCTCAGTCTAGCCTGCACCCTCTCGCCATCCGGGACCCCTTGGGGGATGTCTGCCTGCCGGCTTAGGCCAGCTCCCAGCAGTCAGACACCCCTCTCACAGTCTGGGAGCCCTTGCTCCTTACTGCCCGCCTGCTCGCTGCTCCTTAGTGTTACTGTGGAGGTGGGAGAGGTCCTGCCACCGCTGCTGTGCTCGCCACTGTGAGCCCGGCTTCTGGCTGAGCGGCGATCCCCCTGTGGGAGCGCACTGACCACCAGGGAGCAGTCCCTGTGTTGAGCGTCTGCCCCCTGGTGGTCAGTGCACATCATAGCAACCAGTTGTTCTGGTCATTCAGCTGTAATGGTCGCTTAGGCTTTTATTATATAGACTAGTAGCCCATCGCATGATATCGTGCACAGTAGGCCGCCCGCCGCTTCCACGGGAGCCAGCGGGAACTGCAGTGTGCCGCCGGGATCCATGCTGCTTCTATGAGAGCTGTGCGGCTTCCAGGGGAGGCGGAAGCGAGCCGCCGGCACCCACGGGAGCTGAGAGGGAGCCGCGCCGCTTCCACAGGAACCGGGAGGGACCCGCGCCAATTCCGTGGGAGGCGGGAGGGAGCCGTGCTCCTTCCATGGGTGACGGGCCTGCCATCTCCTCTCCAGGCCTTTGCTCGACCGTGGAGGGTGCGGGCTGGCTCCCCCGTCTCTGTCTCTGTCTCCACTCCGGGCCTCACCTGCGCGCATAGCCTCCTCCTGTCTAGTCGTGTCCTGTTACGGCATCCTGGCCATATTTGCATATTATACACACACACACACACACACACACACACACACTCTAGAGGCCCAGTGCACGAAATCCGTGCACAGGGGGATAGGGGGTGTGTGTCCCTCAGCCCAGCCTGCACCTTCTTCAATCTGGGACCCCTCGAGGGGTGTCTGACTGCCTGTTTAGGCCCGATCCCACTAGCTCGATCCTGGTGGGATCGGGCCTAAACAGGCAGTCAGACATCCCTCTCACAATCCAGGACTGCTGGCTCCCAACGGCTTGCCTTCTTGCCTGCCTGATTGCCCCTAACCACTCCCCTGCCAGCCTGATTGATGCCTAACTGCTCCCCTGCTGGCCCGGTCACCCCTAACTGCCCTTCCTTGCCAGCCTGGTTGATGCCTAACTGCTCCCCTGCTGGCCTGGTCCCCCCGCAATTGCCCTCCCCTGCAGGCCTGGTCCCCCCCAGCTGCCCTCTCCTGCTGGCCATCTTGTGACCACAGGGGGGCAGCTATCTTGTGTGTTGGAGTGATAGTCAATTTGCATATTACCTCTTTATTATATAGGATAGATTTCCATGAGTTAACCCACCAAAGATCATTTTGATCTCTGTGGTTGTGATGTGAATGTGTGTGCTTTTAAAAATTTATAACCATTGTGAATGGGAGAAGCAGATCATCTTTATTTGGTAATAAATTGCCTTTCAGAAAATATGAATGACTGTAATGATACCAATTTTATCAGATATCCAGAGCTTGAAATGTAACTTCAAATACCTCATATTGAAATTGATATATAATAAGAAAATTGCAGGGTGACAATTAAAAGGTCTTTGGATCCTGAGGACTTAGGTTCAAATCTTGGTTCCATTATTTACTGTTTGTGTGACCTTGAGTATATTATTTAATCTGTCTTATTCTTTTTTTAAAAAATTTATTTTATTGATTTTTTTACAGAGAGGAAGGGAGAGGGATAGAGAGTTAGAAACATCGATGAGAGAGAAACATCGATCAGCTGCCTCCTGCACGCCCCCAACTGGGGATGTGCCCACAACCAAGGTACACGCCCTTGACCAGAATCGAACCCGGGACCTTTCAGTCCGCAGGCCGACGCTCTATCCACTGAGCCAAACCGGTTAGGGCTAATCTGTCTTATTCTTTTTTTTTTTTTTAATATATTTTATTGATTTTTTACAGAGAGGAAGGGAGAGAGATAGAGAGTTAGAAACATCGATGAGAGAGAAACATCGATCAGCTGCCTCCTGCACATCTCCTACTGGGGATGTGCCCGCAAATCAGGTACATGCCCTTGACCGGAATCGAACCTGGGACCTTTCAGTCTGCAGGCCGACGCTCTATCCACTGAGCCAAACCGGTTTCGGCAAATCTGTCTTATTCTTATTTTCTTCATTTTTAACATGGAATAAAAATACTGAGTTCACACAATTGTTTAGACTAGGGGATCTATAATGACTAGACCCTGGCTCTAATGAAAATTGATTCATTTAAATTCTATAGAACTTTCCATTACAGCTTTACACTTCAGAGAAATTAAATGTTTTTTTTTGTTTTAATTTGTTTTAAATTACCATGAAAGCTTTCACAACTTCAGAAATAGAAAAATAATTAAACTCCATTAATATGAGAGTATTTTGATTGACACCACAGGTTCTTTTTGGCAAGGTACGAGAAAGTCATTTCTTTTTTTTTAAGAAATAAATGGAATCTAATACATCAAACTACTATAAGAAAGACAATGAAGAAGAAAGTTTGCTTGCAAATGTTGCTTCCTTAAGACATGAACTAAAAATAACAGAATGGAGTTTGCAGAGTTTAGGGGAAGAGTTATCCAGGTAAGTAAATAAAATCACATATAGAATTCAGAGTATGACTTAATTTACAAATGTAAAATGTCTGAATTTCATTATTATTGTGTTTCTAATGTCTCTAGAATAGGAAATAATATTCTATTATTTTAAATATAACTCAGTTTAGGAGAAAATAGAAATATTGTAGAATCATGTACATATTAAGAAAGCACATATTAAGGGACACAGTATGAAATATATATTTGGGGCCTTATTCATCTATTATTATGATTGCTTTTTGAAACAAGTATTTCTAGCATAGAAGCTCTAGAAATACACAGATTGCTAGTTTAAAATTAATTATGTTTTATTTAAAATTTCAGTTGAAGCCTTAAGTTCTTAAGTGTGAATCCAATTTCTAGCAGCATTTCAAATGCTTTTCTTTATTCCTTATTTAATGTATAGAAATTTGGAGTGAATACTTAAACTATCAAAGAACTAAAATGCATCTTTTCTTTTTTTCTCTAGTGTTAGTCCAAGTGAAAATTCCGATTATGCCTGTAATCCCTCAAGGTCTGAAAGGTTGATTCTGGAAGATCTTTCTCAGCCTAGCCAGCTTGGACTTTTGAATTACTCACCTTATAAAAAAATTTGTAAAATGCCCAGTAGCAGTACTGATTTTCAAAAACAGCCAAGAGATAAGGTTATAGTTTTTAGATCTCTCTACTTAAAAGTGGCTTTGTTTTTTACCTACTTAAAATACTTTGTTCTTTGAGTTTTTTCTTTAAATGCTTTTTTTCCAAAGTCTTTTATTACCGTGCTCAAGACTTGCTGAATTTAAATATAATGGCTCTTGTTTTGTCTTAAGAGAAAAGTAGTTGATTTGGTGTATCATTCTATTTTTAAACTTCTGTAATCAATTATTTATTAAGTGCTTAAAGTATACTTACTGTTAACCTGGGATTTTGATGGGGATTGCATTAAATCTGTATATTGATTTGGGTAATATGGCTATTTTAACTATGTTGGTTCTTTCAATTCATGAACACAGGATATTTTTCCATTTTGTTGTGTCTTTTTCAATCTCTTTTAATAATGTTTTGTAATTTTCAGTATATAGGTCTTTCCACGTTTTTTTGTTAAGTTTATTCCTAGGTATTTTA